>NC_134532.1:117798675-118101705 GCF_050624435.1 Tenrec ecaudatus
CCTACTACAAGAAACCATGAAAGACTTACATAATGGAAGAATGCACTGCGCTCATGGATAAGAAAACATGATGTTAAGGAAATGAGAAAATGTCAATACTTCTCAAAACTAACTGCATTTTTAATGCAATCTAATCTGATTCTATCATCATTCCTTAAAAATGGAAAAACTAAACCACAATTTTATATAGAAAGAGGCCTCAGATAAGTAAACACTACTAAATAAGAACCAAACAGGAATCCGTATGCTCTTTAACTTCAAAACCTACTATACCAACACGGTAGTTAAAAACACTTGGTATTGGTGCAATGACAGACATATAGACCAATCGAGTGCAGATAATATCTAACAATATAATATCACATGTAAGTAAAATTTTGCTGGGGATAATTTATAAAAGTTTTCAACAGGGCATCAGCAGAGAGCTTCCAGAAACTTGAAGCCATATTTAGAAGAGAATGTGGAAAAAGCGATATTGTACCTTGGCTGGTAGTAGACAATGCCACAAAGATGTGTTTTATTGGTTACGCAAAGGCACTCCGCTGTATGGATCATAACAAACTATGAATAACATCGAAAGGAATGAGACTTGCAGGAGACCTCGTTGTGTTTATATGGAGCCTGCGCAGGAGCAAAGCGGCAGTCTAATTCACACAGGACAAGAGGATGCAGTCAACTTTAAAATCAGAAACGAGGTGCCTCGGGGTTGTATTCTCTCACTTTCCTCATGGAAGTTGTATGCTGAACAACTACTCTGAGAAGCGGGGCTAGATGAAGAAAACTGCTGTCAGAACTAAAGGAAGCTTAATGACAACTTTTGATATGCAGATGGCACAATTGTCCTCGCTGAAAGGGAAAAGGACAGAAAGCACTTGCTGAAGAAGATCAAGGACTGCAGGCCTCGATATGGATTAAAACTCAGTGTCATGAAAGCCTCAAAACTACGCCAGTAGGCAACATCATGATTAACGGGGAAAAGACTGAACTTGTCAAAGATTTCATTTTATTTGACCCATAATTCATATTCATGGATGCAGCAGTCAAGAAAGCAAAGGGTGGAATGCGTTGGACAAATCTGCTGCAGGAAACCTCCTTGACTTGTTGAAGAGCCACATGCCCCTTTGAGGATTAGGGTACGCCGGATACAAGTCAAGATGCTTTCAATCGCCTCATATTCATATGGAAGTTGGACATGAATAAGAAAGACCGAAGAAGAATTGATGCATTTGAATTATGGAATTAGTGAGAAATATAGAAAGGACTGTGACTGCCAGGAGAACAAACAAATATCTTGGAAGGCGTATAGCCAGAATGTCCCTTAGAAGCAAGGGTGGTGAGACGTTGTCTCGTGTCCATGGAAAAGGCAATCGTGCTCAGAAAAGTACAAAGACAGTGTTTTAAAAGAGGAACACTTTCCGTGAGATGGACCGACAGTGGTTACAGCAATGGATTCAAATGGTTATAACAAGCATTGTGTAGATGGCACAGGACTGAGCAGTGCTTACTTTGTTAATACATGAAGTCACGGGCAGCTTGTAAGAGCAACAACATGACTGCATATATAAACACTCAAACTGAATAGGAGTAAGATGGTGAATGACATTGTACTCAGGAATATGTACAGTATTAACAAAGGATATATCTACATATGTATTGATATATGCTGCAAATTTATCCATGGATATAGTAGGAGATATAAGAGGAAAATTTATAAAAGTTTCTTATGTGTAACTAAACACCTTTAGTTATATATAACTAAAGCAGCAGTTCTCAACCTGTAGGTCGTGACCCCTTTGGGGGTCGAATGACCCTTTCACAAGGGTCACCCAATGCATATAATTCATATCAGTAGCAAAATTACAGCTTTGAAGTAGAAACAAGAATAGTTTTATGGTGGGGGGGGGTCACCACAATATGAGGAACTGTATCGAAGGCCCATGGCATTAGGAAGTTTAAGAACCACTGCCTTAAAGGAATGAGCAGCTAGACCTGGGGCTCAGGACTATAAAATCCGTGGACATCAACATCAATTGATGTATCGGTCCACAAAGACTCTGCTGTATCGCCTACTTTAGTGAGTAGTAACTGAGGTCTTAAAAACTTATGCCTGGTTATCTAAGGTACAACTATTGGCCTTTTCCACCTAGAGCAAGGAAGAGGGAGGCAAACCTAAAACACACACATACAAATTAATCCAACACACAAAATCCCCTAAAAAAAAACCCTCAATTCTGACTCACAGTGACCCAATTTAAAAAAAAAGGATATATCTGCCTCTGTGGGTGTCTTAGGCTGGAAATGTTCATGAATAGAAATTATTGTTCTCCCATGGAGCAGAAAAGACTAATGAGTCATGAGATTTTAAAACCAGCCTCCACAACCTCAGGGCAGCAGAGCTGGTTTCTCACTTATCACTGCTAAGTTGCTCTGAAAGGGCTCACAATAGGAGGTTCTGTGGAAAATTGGAGAAAATGTGAAGCAAAACTCAAAATAAGGAGCAAAGACCAGTCTTGCCAGTCTAATAGTGACTGGTGGAAGGACAAAGACTGGACCTTATATATTTTCAAACCTGAAAGTGAACTCGCCACTGTGGTTAACAACAGTGTCAGGGAGATACAACCTCATTAATATAACAAACCATTTAAGTCTAGGTTGATCAAAAGGGCAGCATATTGGATAAAGATCAAAACTCAGGAATGTATAAGAAAAAAGGATTAAGGAAAACTCAACACAGGGAGGCAGAGGGGAAAAATGATGTTACATTGCAGAGATCACAACCAATACCACAAAGCCAGATGTGTATGAACTCTATAATTGAAAACAAATTTTCTCTGTAAACTGAACTGGCATTAATGGGTACATAATTAGTGACAGTAGAAAGAAAAAGAAATTAGTTAATAATTACTTAACAGTAAAAAGGAAAAGAAAACAATGTTTGAAGTCAGAAGTATGTCTGACTTCCATCTTAGGGATATCAAGTTTGGATTGATCTTGATCATTGTCCCCTCTGAGGTTAGGCAGCTTAGGAGGCTACTACTAGAAACATTACATGGGATCCTTTAGTATCCAAGTGTCCAATAAATACTGTTGTCAAAAATATATATTATTTCTGTCTATCAAGTTTTCTCATTTGATCAAGATCCATCTGTTGGATCACCAATCAAAATGATTATAGACACCAACTATATTTTCTGGCCTCATGGTAATGAAGACTTTAGTTCTTAATGTGAATTAGACCCGAAGTTCTCATAAAAACTTTCTACTCTGATTTTCCTTCCCTGGTGCTCCTGAGAATTAGAACCCAATTGTTCTATCTTGGATGGCACCGGCAATGTTTTACGACCCCAGGAGTCTTGAGCTATAAAGAATAGCAGAAATTCTTAAAATAATATTAGGAAAATTGAATAGATACAAGACCACCAGTCAAAACCTTTGAACCAAAAAAATAATACCACAACCACAAACAACAAATCCATTTCCTCCACAATGATGATGATTTGGAGAACCCCATATGATAGAGTAGAACTGCCCCACAGGGTTTCCAGAACTTGAAATCTTTAGAGAGACAGACTGAAATATCTTTTCCCCACAGAGCTACGAGTGCATTCTAACTGCTAGACTTTTTATACACACTGGAGCACTTAACCCTGTACTACCAGTACTCCTTGAGGCTAAAACCAGGTTTTTTTGTAGCTCCTACAAATGATTGTAAACTTCTTTTGTTTGTTTCTATTTTTCATTTTTAACACTTTTATTGACATATAATTAATAAACCATACAATTCAATGGTTTAAATATGTCAAAACAAGTTGTGCCATCATCAGGACAATCAATTCTGAAATATTTTCTTCATTGCTGTATCCATTATTACCAGTTCTTCATTATCTCCCAACCTCCTCTGCTGCCCCAGGAAACGATCAGTCTTGTTCCCTTTTCTATGGATTACCTATCCTGGATTTTATCTAAAGAAGACCATTCAAAAAATTCCAACAATGACAGCATAATAAAGCACAGAAAAACCACAATTCATGTGAATATAGAAGATAATAGAAAGAAAAACAAATTAAACATGGATCAAAAAGGGAAAAAATGATAATGTGTTATGTTTTAACCTACATATCTGCAGTGATACACTTTCCAATTCACTCTGTCTGAGGGCAAGATATTCACATCCATGTTCACTGATATGTCAGGGTAAACCAGCCCCTGACAATATATCATGGATCCATAGGCTCAACTGCACAGCGATAATATATAAAGATTATAGTAAAGTCACAGAGAATAAGAGAGATAAGAGAGAGAGTGAAATAAAGGAGTCAGACACATTTCATAATAGCATGCTCACCTCAGCCCCTCTTGGTGGTCCACGTGGGGATGAGAGACTATAGAAGGAGAGAGGAGGAAGGACCCAAGGGGAGGAGGGAAGGAGAGAGAGGGAAAGAGAGATCTTTATATCTAACCAAGGTTTATATATAATGGGGGGTGTGCAAGCCCCTTGATTACAGGTAACCACAAATGTCACAGGAAGGGGTTGTACCATAGACAATACAGAAATAGAAAGGGGACGATCTCGGGTTGTACACGCAATGGGGAGAGGAGGGAGTAGGGGTACACATGTGACAAGATGAGTGGATTGTAGATTCATGATGGTAGCCTAACCTTGATCGTTCTTGAGCTGCTAACTTAATTATTTTTGATTCTTTCATCCTTATATTTTTTAAAGCACTTTATTGGGGACTCCTACAACTCTTATCACAATCTATATATACGTCAATTGTGTAAAGTACATTTGTACATTTGTTACCCTCATTATTCTCAAAACATTTGCTCTCTACTTAAGCCCCTGTCATCAGCTCCTCATTTCCCCGGTCCCTTCCCCACCCCTCATGAATCCTTGATAATTCATAAATTATTATTTTGTCATATCTTACACTGTCCAAAGTCTCCCTTCACCCACTTTTCTGTTTCCCACCCTCCAGGGAGGAGGTTATATGTAGATCCCTGTAACCAGTTCCCCCTTTCTAATCTACCCTTCCTCCGTCCTCCCGAAATCTCCACTCTCACCACTGGTCCTGAAGGGATCATCTGCCCTGGATACCCTGTGTTTCCAGTTCCTATCTGTACCAGTGTACATCCTCTGTTCTAGCTGAATTTGTAAGGTAGAATTGGGATCATGATAGTGGGGTGGGGAGCGTTTAGGAACTAGAAACTAGAGGGAAGTTGTATGTTGCATCATTGCTACATTGCACCCTGACTGGCTCATCTCCTCCCTGTGAACTTTCTGTAAGAGGATGTCCAGTTGCCTACAGATGGACTTTGAGTCCGAATTCTGAACTCCCCCTCATTCACAATGATATTATTTTTTTGTACTTTGAAGCCTGATACTTCATCCCTTCAACACCTCGTGATCACATAGGCTGGTGTGTTTATTCCATGTGGGCTTTGTTGCTTCTGAGCTAGATGGCCGCTTGTTTACCTTCAAGCTTTTCAGACCCCAGATGTTATATCTTTTGATAGCCAGGCACCATCAGCTTTCTTCACCACATCTACTTATGCACCCATTTATCTTCAACAATTGTGTCGGGAAGGTGAGCATCATGGAATGCCAGTTTAATAGAACAAAGTATTCTTGAAATGAGGGAGTACTTGAGCGGAGGCCCAATGTCCATCTGCTACCTGAATATTAAGCCAATAAATATATGCATATAGATCTATTTCCCCATGCTCATATATAAATATATGTGCACATATACATACCTTTATTTAGACCTCTATAAGTGCCCTTTGCCTCCTAGTTCTTTCCTCTATTTCATTCTACTTCCCTCTTATCCAAATATCATGCTCAGTCTTCATTTGGGTTTCAGTAATTCATCTTGGTTGCATTACACTTGATCATGCCCTACCAGGCCTCCTATACCCTCCTCACCACCGATTTGGATCACTTGCTCTTCCCTTGTTCCTGGGTTTGTTAACACCACTGTCTTTCCCCCAAATTGCCCCTCTCCAATGTTCCCCCCAGAATTGTCATTCCCATTGTTTCCTCCTCCAGATTGTTCATCCAGCCTATCTTTTTTAGACAGACTTGCAGAGATAATAACATGCACAAAACCAATGCACTGCAAAACCAAGCAACAAAAGAAAACAAAACAATAATAACTACAACAAAAAGCCAATAACAAAAAAAAAAAAAACCAACACAACAACAACAAAGAAAAGCTTGTAGTTAGTTCAAGGACTGTTTGTTGGCCTTTAGGAGTGTTTTCCGGTCAAGTCTGATGGGGTGTCAAGCCCTGGCCCCAAAGTCTATTTTTGGTATTCTCTGGGGACTTCATTGCTCTGTTCCCCTTGCTGTTCTGTTGCATGCCTTTCGTGTTTTGCCTCAGTGTGGTGGGATCAGATTGGGTGCAGTTCCCACACTGTGTCTCCCATGTTGTCCCCTGTAGGGCTATGGGTCAGTGAGGGATGTCATGTCTCATAGTGGGTCTGGCCATATGGTCTTCTCCGTGGATTGGATGCTCTGAGTGGGAATATCGTCCTCAAGGATTGGTGGGCCAGGATGTGCTCCACTCTCTCATCCTCCCCCTTCATTTATTCCCATGTGCTCTGATCAGATGTGTCCCTCTTCCTGGGCTGCGGCTTCCGTATTGTCCTCTGATATAAATTCTTCTGGTGGATGGTGCAGGTGTCTACACAGTTGTCCACATAGATTGGGGCCGGCCTTTCAGACCTCTCCCTTGGTTCCCTACTCCATGCCATCATCGCTCTGGAGAAACAAGCGCTATTCTTATCATTAGGGTGTGATCCCCACCTATGGTGGAGCAGACAACAGTCTGATTGCTCTGGGTGGCTGTTGCCTTCAGGGAGATAACTTCTAACCAGTTTGCTTCCAAATGTGCTACAATTATTGGCTATGTGCTGCAAGCAGTGTCCTAGGTCTGATATATATTTGGAGAATACAACCTGGGGAAAAGCCTTGTTTATTTTTTACCCCGCTAACCATTTCTTTTTTATTATTATTTTTTTCCTTTCCCCACCTCCTTTTTAGTTGGCTACCATATGTATCGTGGTATTTGGTCTGGTCCCTGCCATGTTATCTGGTCCTCACCCCAGGAATATTTGTATACAGTAGCTTTTTCCCTATGCCCCTTTTGCATTTTTAAAAAATGCTTACCTCAGAGGACTCGTTGTACTTGTCCTTTTGTGCTTGGCTTACTTCACTTAACATGATTTCCTCCGGTTCTTCCCATGCAGCCATGTGCTTCATACGTTCATCACAGTTTTTTAACGATGTGCAGTATTCCATTGTATGTATGTACCACAGGTTTTTAATCCACTCGTCAATTGATGGAAATTTGGGTTGTTAACAAATCCTTGCAATTATGAACTGTGCTGCAATGAAAATTGGAGCACAGATGTCTGGCCGTGGTTTGTTTCTTGCCTCTTCTGGGTTTATGCCCAGTAGGGGGATTGCTTGCTGGGTCGTATGGTAACTCGATTGCCATCTGTTTTAGATTTCACCAGATGGATTTCCATAGTGGCTGTACATACCTACAGGTCCACCAGCAGTGGATGAGAGTTCCTGTCTCCCTACAGCCCCTTCAACACTTGTTGCTTTCTGATTTTTTGAATTGGACTATCTTTGGGGATGTTAGGGGACACCTCATTGTTGATTTAATTTCCATTTCCCTTATGGCTAAAGGTCGGGAACATTTTCTCATATGTTTGCTGGCCATTCAGATTTCTGCCCCTGTGAAACTTCTCTTCCCGTCCTTTTCCCACTTCCTCAGTGGGCAATTTGTTTTTTTCTTTTTGGAAGCTAGCAGTGTATTGTAGATTTTAGTAATAAAGGCTTTTGTCTGATGTGTCATTGCTAAAGATGTTTTCCCAGTCTGTGGATGCTCTTATTATTCAATTGGTGAATTCATTTGATATATACAGGTGTTTTATCTTCAGTATATCCCATTGGTCAATTTGTGCCTCCTCTCTGTGTCCTTCCTATTTCTGAGAGCCTATATATTTCCTTTGCCAAAGTGCTCAAGTTGGTCCCAATTCCCTCATTGATGACCCTAATAGTTTGGGGTTTAACTTCAAGATCTGTGATCCACCTTGAGTTTATTCTTGTGCATGGAGTGAGATATGGGGCTTGCTTCATTTTTCTGCAGGTAAATATCCATTTTTTCCATCACTACTTGTTAAAGAGGGCATCTGTTTGCCATTGGATATTTTTGGGCCCTTATCAAAGATCAATTTTCTGTATGCTGATGATTTTATTTCTGGATTTTCAGCTCTTTTCCATTGGTCTGAGTATCTGTCATTGTACCAATACCATGCGGATTTGACAACTGTGGCTGTATATTATGTGCTAAAGTCAGGTAAAGCAAGCCCTCCCACTGTGTCCTTCTTCTTGAGGAGTTCTCTGCTAATTCTGGGCTTCTTCCCTCTCCATATGAAGTTGGTAATCAATTTTTCCATTTCTTTCAAGAAAGATGAAGGCAATTGTATTGGGATTGCATTAAATTTATATAGTGCCTTTGATGGAACTGACATCTTGACTATATTATGTCTTCCAATCCACAAGCATGGGATATTCTTTCATTTGTTGAGGTTGCTCTTGGCTTCTTGTAATAGTGTTCTGTAGTTTTCCCCATAGAGATCTTTTGTTCTTTTAGTCAGGTACATCAATAGATATCTCAATTTGTGTTTGGCTATTGTGAAGGGTACCACCTTTTTGATCTCCCCTTCTGTGGTCTTATCTAATGTGTGTAACAGTCCCATGGACTTCTGTTTGTTCATCTTGTATCCTGCCACTCTGCCCAACTCCTCTATTGCTTCCAGTACTCCCCTTGTGGAACTTTTGAGATTTTTCCATATATAAAATCATATCATCTGAAAATAATGATAGTTTCACCTCTTCCTTCCCCAGATGAATACCTTTGATGTATTTTCTTTGCCTTTTACTGTTAGCTAAATCCTCCAGTACGTTATTAAATAAGAGTGGGAACAAGGGGAATACTTGTCTGGTCCCCTTTTTCAGTGGGATAGTGTTAGTATTTCTCAATTGACTACCACGTTGGCTTTTGGTTTTTCAAGTATAGCTTGTATTTTCTTGAGGAATTTTACTTCCATTCCTATCTTCTCACATGTCTTAAACATCAATTGGTGTTGGATGTTGTCGAATTCTTTTTCTGCTGATATTATCATGTGGCTCTTTTGGTTTTTCATGTCAATGTGGTGAATGATCCTGATGGTCTTTCATATGTTGAACCATCCTTCCATCCCTGGCATGAATCCCACTTTGTTGTGGTGAATTATTTGTTTTATATACTTTTGTATTCTGTTGACTAGTATTTTGTTAAGGATTTTTGCATCGATGTTCATTAGGGATATTGGTGTGTAGTTCTCAGTTCTTGAGGGATCCTTGCCCGGTTTTGGTAGCAGAGGTATACTAGCTTCATAGAAGGAGTTCTGGAGTTTGCTGTCTTTTTCTGTTCTGGAAGAACTTGTGTAGGATTGGTGTCAGTTCTTCCCTAAATGCTTGGTAGAATTCTCCAATGAAGCCATCTGGTCCAGCGGATATTTTGTTGGCAATTCCTTGATAGGCTTGTCTATTTCTTCTATTGCTATATGTCTGTTGCTATTTTTGACATCCATCGAGGACAGTCTAGGGAGGGATTGTTTTTCCCAGAATTTATCTATGTCTTCCAAATTGTTGAATTCATTGGCGTACAATCCTTCATAGTACTATGTAATATCCTTTTGATTTCATTAGGGTCTGTTGTAATGTCCCATCTTTCATCCCTTATTCTTGCTATTGAAATTGGTTCCTTCCTTTCTTTGGTTAAGTTTGCCAGCGGTGTTTCACTTCTATTTATCCTTTTAAAGAACCAACTTTTTTCAGCATTAAGTTTTTTCCATAATTTTCTTATTTTCCCTCTCCTGAATCTCACCCCTGATTTTTATCATTTCTTTTCTTTTGCTATAAGTAAGGTTGTCCTGCTGACTCTGCCCTCGTTGTTGTAAGGTTTGTGTCAGCATATCAATCATAAGTCTCTCTTCCTTTCTCAGGTGCGCATGTATTCTATAAAATGTCCTCTGATAACTGCCTCTGCTGTGTCCCATAAGTTTTGTTATGTCGTGTGCTCATTCTATGTTTCTAGAAATTTCCTAATTTCATCTCTGATCTGTGCCAGTATGCACTTCTTTAGCAGTATAGAGTTATTCATCCTCCAATTGTTTGGTCTTGTTTTCTTTGTCTTCCTTTTGTTGATTTCCAGTCTTATGGCACAGTGGTCAGAGAGAGAGAGAGAGGTCTGTGTGATATCAATGTACTTAAATTTATGTAGATTCATCTTATGCCCCAGCATGTGGTCTATCTTCAAATATGTGCCATGTAGGCTTAAGAACAATGTGAATTTTTATGTATTTGGGTGAAAAGCTCTGTAAATATCTATCAGGTCAAATTGTCTAATTGTAGTGTTTAGATCTCTAGCCTCCTTGTTGAGTTTCCTGTGATCTATCTTTCTCAGTGAACGGTATATTGAAGTCAACCACTATAATTGTTGAGGCTGTGATTTCTTTTTTTCATCTTTTAGAGTGTTTGGTTGACTTATTCAGCGGGTCTCTCATTTGGGGAATATATGTTTATAATGCTTAGTGGTTCTTTTTTTACCATTCCATTGAGCATTATATAGTGTCCCTCTTTATCTCTTTTTATGGTTTTCACTTTGAGGTCAGTTTTATCTGATATTACGATTGCAACCCCTGCTTTTTTTGAATTGCTGTTTGCTTGGTATGCCTTTTTCCAGCCTTTGATTCTCAGCCTATTTTTGTCTGTAATCTTGAGATATGTCTCCTGTAGGGAGCAGATTGATGGGCTGTGTTTTCTAAGCCAGTCTGCTAGTCTCAGTCTTTTAATGCCTGAGTTCAGGCCATGGATATTCAGGGTTATTAGCTCCATCTCCAGACCCTGTGATATCATCTTATACCTTTTAGGTTGGGCGTTTTCCTACTTTCCTTTCTCATTAGTGTGTTGTGCATGTGTGTGTGTGTGTGTGTGTGTGTGTGTGTGTCATTGTTGACTTCTTTCCATCCTTAAGCCAATGCTATCTTGGGGTCTGTTTTCTCTTTGTTGCCCTATGGGTGAGGTTGTTCTATGTGGCGGTCTCTTATTTACACTTAGTGAGTGTTGTTCTTCTCCCCATAATGGGTCAGGACAAGGATCTTTTTTTGGGCTGAGTTCTCTCTGGGAGACTTGTAGAAATGCTTCTTCAAACTGCCTACAACTATTTTCACTATGGAATTAACCTATCACTTTATCCTCCTGTGGTTCCCTCTCAGGGGAATGACCTACAAGGCTGGTGGGTTGCCTACTTTGGTGGTGCAGAGGTTCCTGCATCAGCTTGGAATGTTGACGAGTGTTGACCAAGTTGCCTTAGGCCCCCAGGAAACTAGGATGGAATCCCCCAATAAGAAGTTGGGCTGAGTATCCCCTGGTGGAGGTCAGCTTTTCCCAGGCTCGGGGTAGCTGCACAGGGTGGAGCTCACCTAGTTTGGTGTGGTGCAGGCATAAACGCCCTAGCCTAAGGGGAATTGTCTGGAGGTGGAGTGTGACAGAACAGGAAAGAGATATAGAGGAGAGAAAAAAATTAAATAGTAAGCCCGCTGAGACTGTGTCAAAATATAGAGAAGAGAGGGGTACAAAAGTAACAATGTAGCTGAGTCCTGATCCCTGCCCCTGAAGCTGAAAGGGTTTAGTTAGTCCCTGCCCTGGAGCGACACCAGCAAGCTGTGGCTGTATTGAGAAAAAGCCCCTTTGCAGCGGGCTGAAACTGTGGAGGGATATAGAGGAAAGAGGGAAACAAAAGTAACAATGTAGCTTAACCCCAATCCCCAGAGTTGAAGAGCACTGGGCTTTCTCTTGGGGGACTCATATGTGTGCTTCTATGAATACCTGCCAGTACCTGTACTGAAGGGTCAGGCTACCACTGTGTTATTCTGTGGTTTCACTCTTACACTAGCTGACCAGTATTCCATTATTTGGAATGTGAGTTGGATAGTCCTCTCATGTGATGCTGGTTGGGTTGTTGTTGGCCCACAAAGATGTTGCTTCACTGGCTGATTTCTAAGTAAGCCTCACGGTGCTTGGAGCACCTTGGGTGGCAAGTGTGTTTCCTCTACAACTGGAGTGCTGAGGAGGGCATGTTGGTGTGCCCTCCTTTGTGTAGAGCACTGTAGGTGGCAGAAGGAATTACCATAGTAAGAAAGATCACCTTAGAGGTTGGGTGGATGTTCCTTCAGTAGCATGGAGCCCCACCAGTGGTGGGCAGGAGTTTCCACCAGTCACTTATAGGAACTCGGGGTTTAGGCTGGATGGAAGGGAGAAACCCCTGCTGCTTGGTGTATGGTAGAGAACCAGCTTGATTCCCCCAGCTGCATGTACAGCCAACAAAAATGGGCAAGAGCTCCCCAATTTGGGCCTTCAGAGTTCCCCTAGGTGGAGGGGAATGGCCTGGAGGCCACTAGTTGTGAAATGAAAGAGATGGAGGAGAGAAGAAAAAGAGAGAAAGAAGAAAACAAAGACTGGAGCAACAATTCCAAGAAAACTAACTCTCTCTCTCACACACACACAATGCACAGACTAAACAAAAATGAAAACGGTAAAAAAAGAAAGCAAAAAAGAGAACTGAATATACTGAGGCTGTGGCAGGAAAGAGGTAGAAGAGAAGGAGAAAAGAAAAGTGAAAGAACAAAAATGAAAGAAAGAAAGAAGAAAAGAAGAAAGCAAAGGAGAGAATATGAAAAAAACGGATAAAGAGATAGCCGAACCTTGTGCCATGCCGTGTTTAGCACTGTCTCGTGCTGTGTGAAGCACTGTCTTAGGTGGACCAATTTGCCCTAGGCAGAGGATAGGGTCTGGAAACCAGCAGTCGCATGTGGAAGGAAAGAAAGGGAGAGGAGAGACGAGAACAAAGAAAGAAAAAGATAAAAAGAGAAAGAAGGGGAAAAATTCACCTGTGCTCACTAAGATTGGCTGTGTTGATAAAGAGGGAAGAGAGAGAGAAGGAGGAAATAAAGACTAAAGAGATAG
Source organism: Tenrec ecaudatus (assembly GCF_050624435.1). Classification (NCBI taxonomy): domain Eukaryota; kingdom Metazoa; phylum Chordata; class Mammalia; order Afrosoricida; family Tenrecidae; genus Tenrec; species Tenrec ecaudatus. The sequence continues at coordinate 117,811,763 of NC_134532.1, forward strand.
CTGATCCCTGATTGCCTCAGTGTGGGGCCATAGGGGTTTAGACCCTGCCCCACGATGGCAGGTTGGTGTGCCCTTTTAATGCAGGGACCCAGTGGTGCTGGGCAGAAATGCCCTAGTTGGTGAGATCACCTTAGAAGTCCGATGGAGTTTTCCTCAGCAGTGTGGCACACTGTAGATGGTTGTCACAGCTGCCTCATGTGGTGTGCAACACTCACAGAGGGCAGGCTGCGGTTCCACCTGCTATTTGGGTTGATTTGTCCTAGGTGGAGGGTAGTGACCAGGAAGCCAGTTCTGGCATATGATAGGAAAGAGAGGGACAGAAGAGGAAAATAGAAAAAAAAATAGGGAAAAAGAAGAAAGAAAGAGAGTCCATTGAGACCGACTTCAGTGGGAAAGATAAAAGGGCGAGTGGATAAAGAAAGAACAAATAGAGTGATAAGTAAGGAGATAACTGGGCTGGAGGAGTTCCAATTCTTCCTCAAGCTAGCGGGGTGGTGTGACCGCTTGGTGTAGGGTTCCAGAAATGCTGGGTGGGATTACTTTTGAAAGCAAGATCCCAACAGCAGCCAGGTATAAGTTCCCACAGCAGTATTGAGCACTGGAGTTCACTGGTATACCTGCCTTGTGCTGTATGTAGCACTACAGGGGGTGGGGGTGGGGGCAGGGTGTTCCTAAAGCCCTTTGTAGGGCCCCAGGACAGGCAGGACCTCCCTAGCTCTGTGTAGAATCACTGAGAGGGAAGCTGGGCTTATTGTCCTATCTAGACTGCTGGTGCCCTACTAGATTCCGAGGATTTTAAATTTTTTTTATCCCCTCCCCTTGCCAACTAGAATAGAATCAAATTAAATTGTCTCCCTGGCTCTGGGCTCTAGCTCTGTGCTATTAGAAGCTGAGGCTTGCTTCAGTGGGTCTTTCTTATGCAAAAAGCCTCCAGGCCCTGTAGCTAAATTTTGTCTTCCCTTCAGTGGGCTTCTTCTTGTGCTGATTGATGTTAAGGGACCTGTCTGTGTGCTCCTTGGAGCTAAGCAACAACGTTGGGGTTTGAGTTTTTACCAATAATATATCTTTCACTCTTTTTTTATATTAAACTTGTGAGGTGCTCTGATTTGGGAGCTGTCACACTGATCCCCAAAGGGGGAGATCCAGCTTATCAGGGGGCTTGTTTCCTTCTCCGCCAATTAGAACTGAATTTGCTCCCTGGGCTATGACTCTCCACCTATTTTCTCCCATACCACAATCTGCCTCAGGTAAATTTCTGATTTTTCCTCTACTCCAAATTATGCCTACCCACCACCCCCACTCCCCAGGATATCAGCTCATGGCAGCTCGCAGCATGGAGAGCTCCGACATGGGGTTCTCCTCGTGTCTGGGATTATGTCCATTTAGGGTGTTAGCCTGGAGAAATTGCTACAGCTGGCAAAAAGGAGGGAGGAGCTTTTCAGCTGAAGCCTGTGAGCCCAGCTCACCAACCTAGAGTGATTTAGAGCATTATTGGTTCCCTTTGTGAGTGGAAACCACACAAAAAAAGGTGGGGGTGGTTCAGGAGAGACCCTAGTACCCCAATTCTAATTTCAGGACTCTATCTCCCCATTTCCTTCACTTTACTTGACCTCAATCTCATAGGAACCAGGGTTTTACTGACTCTAATTCATGACATTTTCTTTACAGGTTATTTCCCTTAGAACATCAACTAACACACCCTACCAAAACCAAACCAAATTCACGGCCATAGAGTCTATGCCAATTCATAGTAAATAGTTACTGGTTGAATGAATGCTGAAGAGCTTCCTCTTCACGACACTGGAGGCCTCTTGTCTATCCAGACACAAGAAAACACACAAATAAACCAAACTAAACTATTTATTCCCATTAAGATATCTATTCACAAATTATTTTCACAAAGATCCACAATATCCCCACACCCCCATCCCAAACTGAGCATTTGTAGTGTGCTGCTCCTATGATGCATCTACAAACATCCCTTCAGATGAGCTTGTACTGAAAATGTCTTCCCTTTTTCAATCCTTGTCATTTTTAAGTTTTTTTTTCATTTTCTTTATCTATATGGATCATCATTTCCCAAATAGAAGTACTGGAATAGCAGTAAGTACGTAAAAAATTTATTTACTCCACATGACAGGAGTATAGGAAGTGAATCACAAACCAAAAAGACAAAACTGAGCATTTGAAGAAAGATTCATTTTGGTTTCTCCATTATAAATTATATATTTTTGAGAAAAATGTCATTGCATTGCACAATTAATATGTTTATCTCTTTGTTGAAATCTCAGAGGAATACATAGTCTCACATGTGAAAGTAAATCATTAGAGATTCTGCAATCCAATTTTACTTTCAAATCATTTGATTTCCTAAATTTTCAATCAATAAAATGAGATTTTATACTGTTTCATGATTGAGATTTTGTCATCCCCTCAATCAGTTCAACACAGAAACTTTTAAAAACACATTGTATGAAGTGCAAATTATTCAAATTTCACTTTTTTGATTAAAATTATTTAGAAAATATACATGAGAATCAATGATGATACCAGTGAATTTGGTTAGGAGAGCCAATATTCTGAGTACATATTAGCAGACTTTCCCTTTACCTATAATATTAGAAAGTGAGGAGACATATACTTTTGTGATATGTCTTCAGTGATTGAAGAATGTGTCCATTTCCAATCAGCTCTTTATATAGAAGAGAACCAAAATTTTAAGCTCATTGTGTACAAAAAAGTATCAAACAAAATTGTATAAAAAATAAATGAAAAGATATTAGAATTTTTCTATAAATTTTGGAAACCCCTTTATATTGTATTTCAAGAAATATATGCAATGTTCAAAACTCTGTGTATGGACATACGCAAATATTTGGTGCATACCAAATCTAGTAAATTCATAAAATTCTTACTTTTATTGAATGCACAATACTATATGATCCCCTTGAGATGATTACAAATCTAATATCAAATTAAAATGTATTATGGTTGGTCCTCTGTGAGTTTAGTAATAACAATAGGCCATATCGGCCCCAAGTTCTGTTTCACAAGGGAAGAAAACTAGTATATATATTCCAACAGTGTTAAATCATTTATTCCAAACATAGTTTAAATCACAAATTAATCTTTGGAGTAAAAATTTGCAATACAACATTTATAAAATTCCTACCTAATAAATTTTGTTTCTGTAATTATTTTAGAATTTAAAATGTGCACATAAATAGTTGGTGTTTAATTTAAGTCTGTTAATATCATATATTTAATTGTATAAATAACATCTAGATTGTTAAGTATTTAGCAATATCAACAACAAATTTTGTTATAGGTTCTCTGCTGTCTAGCTGTCTGCTCTTACATGACTTATGCTTTAATTGAGGAGTCAGAAAAGTAAGTAAAAATTGACAGTGTGATGTGAAGGGACTAAGTAATGATGTAAATAAGGTACTAGGAGAGACTGTCCTATCATGGAAAGCTTCTCTAAAAAGGGAATGACTCAAGTGACATTTATAGAATACTAAACAAACAAACAAACAAATTTACATTGAACTCGTGCTTATTTATAGCAGCCCTTTAGGATAGGGTAGCTGCATGTGTGAGTTTCTGAGACTGCAGTTACAGGAGTAAAATGTCCTGTCTCGCTCTCTTGGAGCTGACTGAAGGTTTCCAACTGCCAATCTTATGGTGAGCAGCTGAGCGCATAACCACTACACTAGCAGGGCTCCTAGAATAAGTGGAAAATTATTAAGGCAAAGGAAGGGGTAATTCCAGAAGAATTAGCATTGTGAAATCATAATGTGAAGAGAAAAGAATAGGTGGTACTGGAAGGTTTGCAAATAAATTTAGATAAATAGAAGAATCATGCCAGGAAGAAGTAAAATATAAATTAGAGGAGCAAACGGGAATTCTCTATTGAATATTAAAAGCCATTCCTGCTCTCTATTGAAAGGCACAGCAACCGAATGGTCCGATGTTAGGTACCATCTATTTGGTTCCATCTCAAAGCAATTCTATGTACAAAGGAATGAAACACTTACCAGCCTGTGCCAGCCTCACAATTGATGCTCTGTTTGATCTCATTTTTGAAGCTAATCATGGCAATGCATTTCCTTTACAGTCTTCCTTTATTGTGCTGCCCTTCTACTTGACCGAGCATGATGTCCTTTCCAGGGACGCCTCTCCATCAATCACCTGTGCAAAGTACTTGAGACAAAGTCTTGGTATCCTTGATTCTAAGAAGCATTTCTGCTGTCCTTCTTTCAAGACAGACTTGTTTATTCTTCACTGAGTTCATGGTACTTCCAGTATTCTTCCCAGCACCATAATTCACACACTTCATTTTGTCTTTAGCCTTCCTTATTCAATATTCAACTTTCACATGCATATGAGGAGGTTGAAAGTACTAAAGTTCATCTTATTCTTCAACGTGACATCCTTCTTCTTTGACAGCTTAAAGAAATCTTGTGAAGCAGAGTTGCCTTATGTTGTTTGATTTCTTGATTGTTGGACCCACAATCTTGAGTGTTTGACTTTTTGCTTGGGTCCCCAACCAATATGGCATCCTTGAAAACTTCACTCTTTTCTGTACTTATCATGATGTCTATTGGTTCATTTGTGATAATTTTGGTTGTATTTACAGTTAGTTGCAATTCATACTGAAGGCCACAGTCCAAGATTTTCAAAAGCAAGTGTTTCAAGTCCTCCTTGCTTTCAGCCAGCAAGGTTGTGTCGTCTGCATGTTGCAGGTTGTTAATAGCTTCCCTCCAGTCCAGACGTGAGTTCTTCATAAAGGCCACCTACTAGGTTTATGTACTCAGTATACACATTGGATAAATATGGGCTTGGGACACAACACTGAAGTATACCTTTCCTGATGGTAAACCACACAGTATTCCAATATCCAGTTCAAAGGGCTACACTTGGTACAGGTTCCACATGAGCACAATGAGGTATTCTGGAGTTTTCCTTCTCAATGCTATCCATAGTTTATGATCCACAAAACTGAATGTCTATGCATAATCAATAAAACACAAATAAGCATCTTTCTGGTTTTCTCTGTTTTCAACCAAGATTCACCTAAGTCAGCAATGATATCCTTCAATCTATGTCCTCCTTTGAATCTTGCATGAATATCTGGTAGCTCTCTATTGATGTACTGCTGTAACAAATTTTGAGTTTTCAGCAATATTTTAGGTGCATATGATTTTGATGATATTGCTAGATAATCCCCACATTCTGTTTTGCCCCCTTTCTTTGGAATGGGTACAAAAAGAGATATCTCCCATTTGGCTGGCAAGTCACTGTCTTTCAAATTCCTTGTGAGGAATGAATTAGTTCTTCCAGCATTTCAGCAGCTTGCTGAAACATTTAATTTGCAATCCCAACAATTCCTGGAGACTTGTTTTTCCCTAATGTCTTCATTGTGGCTTGGACTTTTTTCAGTATAATCAATTCTTGATGCATATGTACCACCTTTTGAAATGGTTGAATATTGACCAGTTCTTGTGTTATCTGTGTGTCTCTTCCGACTCCTTTGGAAGCTTTTGGCATCATTCAATATATTGCTCATAGAATCTTGCAACATTGAAAATGGAGGCTTGAATTTTTTCCCTCGGTTTTTTCAGTTTGGCATGTACTTACTGTGCTCCTCCTTTTTGGCATTCTAAATCCAACTATTTGTACATTTTATTATCATACTTCACTTGGTGTTCCCATCCTGCCTGTTGAAATTTTTTTGCTCGACTCTTTCACTTGATCATTTTTTTCTATTCTCTTTAATTACTCTATGTTCAAGAGTAAGTTTAAGAGTCTCTTCTGACATTCACTTTGATATTTTCTTTTTGTCTGTCTTTTGAATGACCCTTTGCTCTCTTTGTGTGATATTCTTGATGTCATCTCATGGCTTGTCAGGTTGCCTGTCATTTGTGTACTATGAAGCAAATCTGTTCTTGGGATGCTCTCAAAATTCAGGTGTAATATACCCAAAGGTATATTTTGGTTCTCTTGGACTTGTTTTAATTTTTTTCAACATTAGCTTCAACTTACTTATGAGCAATGTATGGTCTGTTTCCTATTCAATGACTTCATTATGGCTGTGATAATAAGTTTCCACCATCTCTTCTCACAGATGTAATTAATTGGATTTTGTCTATTCTATATGGCAAGCCCTAGTGTATAGTCACCATTTATTTGTTGGGGGAAAAAGATATATTTTTAATCATTTTATGATGTTATTGGCCTTTGGAAATTCTATAATATGATCCCCAGCTGCATTTATATCACCAAGGCCATGTATTCCAACTACTCTTTCTTCTTCTGTTTCTAAGTTTCTCATTCCAATCTTCAATCATTGTCAATGCATCTTGATTTCATGTTAGATAAATTTCAGACTGAAGAAGTTAGTGTATTTCTCCAGTTAAATAAATTTCAGACTGAAGAAGTTGGTGTATTTCTCCAGTTTCTTCATCCCTGACTGTAGTGTTTGGTAGGTAGATTGAAATAAAAATTGCACTAACTGAATTTCCTTGTATGCATATTGATGTGATCCTATCTGACAATGAATGCTATGTCATTCTTCTCAAATTTGTCATTCCAGGCATAATGAACAATATGAATGTCAGATTAGAGATGCCAGTATGAGTACAGTTTACTAGACACTCTATCTGATAGTGCTCTGCTGCTGTTCATAAGGTGACCAGCAGAAGTGGACAGCCTATTCCTTTGGCATAGTCTGGAAGATTAGCCAAAATATGTACACCTTGGGTGACTCTACTGATATTTAAAATATAGGTGACATAACTTCTAGCATCAGAGAAACACTCAAGCCAATACAGTATGCAATGGCCTTCTATAGCAGTGTAGATAATTCTTGATTAAAATAGACTTATTTAATTTTCAGTCTAAGGGAAGCCAAACATATTTATGACTTAGAAGTTGAGTTCAGTTTCTGCCTTGTAATGTGTGAAGTGGCTATAAGACGTTTGAGGATGTGTAGAGGAGCCTGGAGAAGTACATGTAGTAGACATCCATACATAATATAGAAGGTTAAATGTATTTGCATGAGAGAGAGTATATAAAGTAATACAACCAAAGGGTCAAGACTGTAACCAAGGAAAGAAAGCCTTAAAATAGATTGCCTGGTATGAATGGAAAATGGCAGAAAATGATGAAGCAGAAGCACATGGGGAGAGTGTATTAAAAAGAAAGATATGATAATGTCTAATGCTAGTGCTCCCTAGAGGGCAAATAAATTAAGAAAGAAAATTGACTATGTGGTTTGGCATGGTTAATAAGCTAGGATAGTCCAGCAAAACGAAAGGAATCTGGTGTGTTAACAAACACATTGGAAAGTGAGAAATGAAAATGTGGAATTTGATAATTTGTCAAAGAAACTCATCTATATGGGAGAAGAGAGCTAAAAGTAGCAACTAAAAGAGAATATGGTTAAACAAATAATAACAATATAACATATAATAATAAGGGTTACTGGGGGATAGGGTGGAGGAGGGAGGGGATCAAGGGAAGCTGATATCAAAGAGTTCAAGAAGAAATAAATGTTTTGAAATGATGGTGGCAGCAATCGTACACTGATGCTTGACCTAATTGAATTATAGATTGTCATAATATCTGTAAGAGCTCCCAATAAAATGATTTTTAAAAAGAAAAGAAGTGTGATTTTAGTGGGGAGATCTTATTGTTATTTGTGTTGTTAGTTGACAGCCTTATGGAAAAGAGATCAAACGGGCAGCCTTTCTGAGTCTGTCACTGTGGTTATTGTGCCAATCCATCACAATGATGGCCTGCCACGCCATGGTGAGTCCGGGACTTCACCACCCAAGATGTCCTTCTTTAGGGATTAGTCCTCCCAATTACAAGCCCTAAGCAAACAGATCTTTGATTGTGGTTCTACGGTTTACCCTGGCTAATTTTCAGAAGTATATTGCCAAGTTTTTAGTCCTAGTCTATCTTAATGGGTAAGTTCACTGAAACGTGATTATCATGGGTGAACCTGCTGGTATTAAAAATGTTAGTGGCTTCTCGTGTAACAATATCGAAGTCAGCATAATATGACAACCTAATGAATGGGTGTTTTGCTCTGGTGTTTATTAATGCAATAGAGCCCAATAGAGAGGCATATCTATCCTCTGGTATCTCTGTTGCTGCAAGGCAGGGGGAAGAAGCATCCATGATCCTTCCCTCATTACCTATTCTACCACCAACTGTTCCATGCTAATCTACATCTTTGCTGGCTTCAATAGTTCATTGCAAAGAACTCATAGACAATGCTCACAATTACAGGAGTCTCTTAGGAAAGTCAATAGGTTGCCACAAGTCAGGCTAAGTAAACAGCAAGGATATGGTCATTGGTCTTCTCAGACAACAGCCACATGTCTCTGTGGTTCTTAGCCACATGGTAGCCATGACTGTCTCTAGTTTTCAAACTGTCAGCCTATGGTAGCCAAGTCACTCTCCAATTCTTAGTGTTTCATCCATGGGGTCCCTTGGCCTTGCCTCTATGGGAAAGGAACCCAGTCTGCCTGTCACTCTGTCCCATAGCTCCTTAGTTTGGTGCCAGATAAGGAGAAGGTATCCACAGTCCTCTTGTTGCTCCTCTGAGTGTCTGTGCCATCGTCTATGATGAATCTGCTCTATGTGGCTTCAGCAACTTCTGACCAAGATTTCATAATGCCTTCATCCAAGTTCCTGCAGGTTTCTCTCTTCTCTACTATTGCTTCACAGAATGGCTCACCTTTTGAGCCAGGGGGTGGCAACGAAAAATTGGACAATCCCCTCTACTCGTTTTCACACACACTTTCTGCATAGTCCCACCCAATTCTTTAATAGGTGTTACAGAGGCATGAGTTGAAGAGCCATATTAAGAAATTTACCCCCACCACTGTTAAATATATCTAAACTTGTAAGTAAAACAGATGAGATGTTGGAGAAAAAAGAAAAGACAGTGTCTTAGTCTGGGGAGACTAGAGAAACAAATTTTATAGACTCTCTATGTGTGTAATAAAGAGCTTTCTATAAAGAGTAATTGCTCATTAAGAAAGCATCCATGCCCAGTCCAGATCAAGTCCCTAAGTCCAATATTAAACCATATGTCAGATACCAAACTATAAAGCCCTCTTAAGACTCACAAAACAGTGCAATGATGCAGAATGCATGAAGATCATAGGCCAGTGGGTGTGAAATCTTGTGGATCCAGTGGCATTGTAAGTACCTCAGCACCGGCTTCTCCAGCTCGAAGGCTCTAGCATAGCTCCATGTGTCTTGTCAGCTGCAATGTCTCACAGGGAGTGAGTGTGTGTCCCACCTCAAGCAAGCTATTTCTCTCCTTAGCACCTCCAAATGAGGTCATCAAACTGCCACCTACATGACAGGCTAAACTCCACCCCTTCACTCTTAATCCTTATGTAACTACTACATGCAGTAATGACTGACAAAAACATAAAAATCATGTGGCAAAGAGGATCCATCTTTGGTGGAGAACAGTTACTTTCTCTGAGATAGTAAAACCAAACTCACTGCATCAAGTCGATGCTGACTAATAGAGAATCCCGTGTGGGTTTCTGAGACTGTAACTGCTTGAGGGAGTAGAAAGCCCAGTCTTTCTCCAGTGAAACTGCTGGTGGTTTAGAACCACTGATGGCAGCCCAATGTGTAAACCAGTATACCACCAGGACTCTGAGATAATAGAAAAAGACAAAATGCACAGTAATGTGATGTGATCGCAGTTTTAATTTCTCCAGAGAAATGAGAGGTGTCACAATTTGCTGAGGATGGAAAGGAAGAGGTTAAAAACAGAAGAGAATTTTGGAAATGGGATCTGGGTACAGGTGAACATGGGAAGAGTGCTTAGCAGGGAACCAGAATTTAAGGGAAATTTGGCGGGGGGGGGAACCAAATAATTGATTGGTTGCTGTTTTATGGTTGACTGCATTTTCATTCTAGATGTTAAAAATTCAGAGTTTAGGACTGTTCCAGAGTGATTGAAAAATATGTTCAAACAACAAATAAAAATAATGCAGAATGAGGCTCAAAGTGTTAATTGATAAGAATTGGTTTTAAAAATCACCATAATGAAAATTAAGAAATCTGGGATTTTGACAACATTTTCTTCTCAAAAATAACTCCTTCTCTAGTCAGTAACACTACATGAAAATGTACCTTATTACTTGTCTTGAAAAAAGTACCGCTTCTTAGAAGCAAGGTGGGTAAGGCTGTGTCTTATGTACTTTAGACATGTTATCAGGAGGGACCAGAGGGATCGTAGGCTTCCTTTAGCCAAGGTTCCAAAAGAAGAGGAAGGCCCTTACCGAGAAAGATTAACTCAGTGGCTGTAAAACAAGTCACACATGTTAACAATTGTGAGAATGATAGGAGAAAACGCAGTGCTCAATTTTGTTGTAAATAGGGTGACAATGACATGGAACTGACTTGATAGAATCTGAAAAACAGCTTATGCAATCACACTCAGTTTTGCTTCACTGTTATCTAAAACATGCTAAAGTCACCTAGGGGTTCCTAGTATCCTCGCACATTTGTACATGTGCATGTTCATATGAATAAGTGTGTGAATAGCAATGGAATATTGTCTGATACAATGCCAGAAGTTGAGCCCTTTCAGGAGGTAAGAAGGTAGGTCATTGGTCTCTCTCTCTGAAAAGGAATTTCTAAACATATTTCTATATACCTATTTCTAATTCCATCATTATCACTTTGTGTGTGTGTGTGTGCGTGTGGTTTGACTGTTTGCTTTTGTTATATCATGCTTATCCATTTATAAATTCAAAGAAAGTAATTCAAAGCTTATGAATATTCTGTATAGATAAGTATATTAGACAGGGTTCCCTAGAGAGATAAAACCAGATTGCTGATAATTATATATATATATATTTATATTTATAAAGATAGTTAGATATATAACACAAGAAATGAACAGTTAAATTATAAACAGATAGATATATAATACAATAAATGAACAGTTAAATTATAAAGCAGTACAAATGGCTCAGTGCAACTCACTCCCATAAGAGAGTTGTGAGACACTAGCAGTCCTTCAAGTCTTGAGAGCCTCCAGGCAGTCTTCTGTAGAGAGAGAGCTAGGCTAACCCAGCACAGGCAGCAAACAGCAAGGCAGGTCACCAACTGTCAGCCAGGTCACCAACTGTCAGTCCCCAGCTCCAGAAATGTAAATTCCAATCATGTGGTCTTTAAAGGACCTCAAATTACAGCAACACAGTGCACAGGCTAGGCATTCCATGGGTAGTGTACCCTGTAAATTGAGGCACAGAACAAGCAAGACAGCCACACACTGGTCCAATGACTAAAGAGCAAGAGACAAGAAAGGCAAGGCTCACCGAGCCATTTATCCTCTCCGCCCTTCAATTAATCCCACTTGCATTTATCAGCCAGGTTGGCACAATAAACTAACTATATCAATAAGCCAATCAACAGTATGAACTACATCAATTTCTTCATAACTAATTATCAATAAACCGAAACCAAACTCCCTGCCATCAAGTCAAGTGTGGTCCTGGTGGTGTAGTGCTGTATACAGTTGTACTTTTGTAATGTTCGATAAAGAGCCCTGGGGTGCAATGGCTAAGGAATCAGTTGCTAACTGAGAGATCAGTGGCTTGAAATCATCAACCACCTTGAGTGAAAAAGATGTGATGATCTGTTCCAGTGAAAATTACCGCTTTAAAGTCCTACTTGGTGCTATAAGGTCACTATGGGTCAGAATCAATTCAATGCCACACAGTTACAACAAAACATTGGCTAAGTTGTTTGTACCAGACAAAGTCTATTTGTTTATTTAGTTTTAGTTAATTTTTGGTGGGGGGGGGGCTTACTCTTATTAGGGTAAAAGAGCCTTTCAATTGTAACTTCACTAATTATCGATGACAAATAAGCAAGAAGAAGCATTCAAAAATGGTTTAAATTAAAATTCATAAACAGGAAGTGTAGTCTTTATTAATTTCACCTATGATTTATCACATAATTTCATAGGCCTCTGTGGGGAAAATGAGAAGTAATAAGCTTGAGAACTATCATCCTCAGGATGCAATTGCTCAAAGGAAGATTGTACCAAACAATTTTAATCAAGATATCTCAAACTAATTAATACATTTTAGTCATAAAATGCTAAGAAGGAAAAGTTCTGTGCCGGATCAATCAGCCTACATCTCTATTTGTTTAATAATTACAGAAGTATTTTGGCATAATATGCTCTGAATCTGTCCATAAATCACATACTACCTTCAAATGAAGCAAATACAACTTGCTGCCCATGTCCAGTTTATAGAAAATGTATGTATGTGCAAAGCACTGATGATCACTTATTGAGCTAGGCTATCTGTCTGTTTTTATTGAGGGTGTGTTTACTGAATCCATTACTTTGGACAAGCTATCAAGAGAGACCAACAACAATACAAAAGTAGACTCATTGCCATCTAATTGATGTCAACTCAAAATGATTCTATAGAACAGGATAGAACTGTGAGTTTTGACTGCAACTCTTTAGTAGAGAAGAAAGCCTATCTTTCTCTCAAGGAGTGGCTGGTGGCTTTGAACTGCTGACTTTGCAGTTAGCAGCCCAACTTGCAAACACCATGACACCAGGGCTCCAGGAGAGACCAGCACCTGGAAAAGTACATCCTTCTCAGTAGAGTAGCAGACCAACAAAAAAGAGGATGGACCTTGATGAGAGAGATCGGCACAGTGGCTGCAACAATGGCTCAAACATGCAAACAGCTGGAGCAGGGTGAGCAGTGCTTCTTTCTGTTGTACAAAACAGGGTCGCTATGGATCAGAACGGACTCACTGGTACAGCACCTAATAACAACAGCAAGATTGAAATGAATTATCCTGCAATTTATCGAAATGTTAAGAACAATTTTCAAGTGAGGAAACTAGATTTCAAAGAGTTCACATGTATTCCAGGAATTCACTGAAAATACACTGAGCCCTAAGTCCCCATACTTCTGTCTCCCCGGTAGTTTCTGCTCTGAACAGCCAACTGGCTGTGAGCTCACATCTGAGCACGGAGTACTTCCTGTCTGCAGCTGGTCCCACACAGTGCTCTTGCTCACCTGGTTTCACCCAGCCAAAGGTCAGAAGCCAGGCTCACTCATCTGCCCTTGGAAATGAAGGGCACTGTGAATACTCACAGGCGTGTTCTAGATGACAGTTTTTGAAAACCAAGGCTCCAAAGACCCAACCCACATAAAAAAGTGTATGCATTTAAAGTCACGCACACGAGGCCTCCTCCTAGAAGAATAAAGAAATCCAAGTCTCAACTGGTTTAAGAAAGCCTTTGAAACCAATGTGTCTTGGTGAAGGTGGCAGGGTGATGAAGAGGTCTGGTGTCTGGGGATAGAGATTAGAGGAAATGGGAAGGTAAGTCAGTCTGAGAAGTGAGAACATAAGCACAGTAGCAGAAAATTAAACGAAAATCCAGAGTTCCGGCAGGAGCATGCAGCACCCTGTAGCCAGAGCTGTAGCAGGCTAGAGCGATGCGCTCTTTAAAGAAATGTCTACTGGACTCCTGCCTCTTCTGCCTGATAAATGAATGTAACTCGTGCTGAAATGATTACAGTAAATAAACATTTTGAGGATCAGGGCCAAAGCACAATATCGTGAAGTTGGAAGAGAAAAAAAAACCATTTTGCAAGGTTTCTGTCACAGCCGGTGAAGACAGCCCTTCCTGGTGCAGCCAGCATCAGCTGCTGGACAATGAGAAAGGAATGAATGAAATCCGGGGGCGGGCTGGAGAAGTGCTTTTCATCTTAGGCGCTGAGTGGTTCTTTAGCATCCGGCCCCCACGACGTCACCAAAGCGGCAGGTCTCTGGAGACTATAAAGCGTGCCTGCGCGGCGCCCTAGCTTCGATGCTCCTACCTATGCACAGAGTGCAGGGAGATTCAAACAGGAGCTGAGTTCCGCCCTGGGACCGGCCCCTAAAATCTCTCCGCCCAGCACCCCATCTCCCGCCTGCCTGCGCTGCAAACTCCAGGAGAAAGCGCATCCTTACTCCAAGTCCCCATTGTCTCCAGGCTGCTGCTCGCCAGCGTCAGAAGGGACTTCTCTGTGAGCTTGCAAGCGGCCAGACTCCAGTCCCTGGGAAAGTGGCCAGGAGGAGGAGAACTTTGGGGACTCGGTGGGGAGGTCCCTGCCTGCAGACTTGCAGCGATGGCCTTCCTCACAGCAGTCGCGAACTGGACCAATGGCTCCGGGGCTGTCGATGCAGAATCCTCTGGCAACCTGAGTTCCCAGCTGGCTGCAGGGGATTCTGCCGGGACCGCCGAGTCTGAGGGGTTGCACCTGCTGGTCTTTGGAAACCAGTCTGCCTCCCCGGAGCCGTCTCAGCACCGGGCCAACCTCACCAACCAGTTTGTGCAGCCGTCCTGGCGAATTGCGCTCTGGTCCCTGGCGTACGGCGTGGTGGTGGCGGTGGCAGTCTTCGGCAACATCATCGTCATCTGGATCATCCTAGCCCACAAGCGCATGAGAACCGTCACCAACTACTTCCTCGTGAATCTGGCGTTCTCAGACGCCTCCATGGCGGCCTTCAACGCCTTAGTTAATTTCATCTATGCGCTTCACAGCGAGTGGTACTTCGGGGCCAACTACTGCCGCTTCCAGAACTTCTTTCCAATCACAGCGGTGTTCGCCAGCATCTACTCCATGACAGCCATCGCGGTGGACAGGTAAGACAGGGGAGGAGGAGGCCCAAGGGAACAAGGGGATAAGGTTATAAAAAGGGCTGAGTGCCGCTTTAATAAAAAGAGAGAAGCTCAGAAAATAGTTGGTGGGAAAACGTGGCCCCAAGCCCATGTGTAATCCTGCACTTTCTGCTCACTAGCCTCACTAGCCCACAACTGTCCTACCCACTAAGCTCCATTAAGGGAAGGACAAAACGGCTCAAGGGCTGATGAGTGGCATCCGGCATACCAGGTAGGTTCAGTAAAGCCAGCGCCCGTGTAAAGTGGAACCGTTAGAGACAGAAAGAGCAACCATTTCCCACTAATGGAGAGTGGAGGGAAAGCGGTACAAGAGCCCCTTGTCAAAGGCAGAAGACCTGCAAGATCTGAAGACAGAACAAAAACCCACCTAGCTAGGCTGTTAGAATTCTGGCTCTCACAGATTTCATCGTAGAAATATTTACTATGAACAAGCGTCCTCAGGCGATTTGGAACAAATGTGCCAACATTATCTTCATTGTAAAATGCTTTGGTTTTTCTGTTATTTACTACACTGGTAGAAAATAAATGGAAAGGATCTACATGTGACCGCCTCCCTGGGGGACGGACAACAGAAAAGGGGGTGAAGGGAGACGTCGGACAGGGCAAGATATGATAAAATAATAATTTATAAATTATCAAGGGCTCATGAGGGAGGGGGTAGTGGGGAGGGAGGGGGGGAAAAGAGGACCTGATGCAGAGGGCTTAAGTGGAGAGCAAATGCTTTGAGAATGATGAGGGCAAAGAATGTACAGATGTGCTTTACACAATTGATGTATGTATGGATTG
Source organism: Tenrec ecaudatus (assembly GCF_050624435.1). Taxonomy (NCBI): domain Eukaryota; kingdom Metazoa; phylum Chordata; class Mammalia; order Afrosoricida; family Tenrecidae; genus Tenrec; species Tenrec ecaudatus. The sequence goes on from NC_134532.1 coordinate 117,827,301, forward strand.
TTATAAGAGTTGTATGAGTCCCTAATAAAATATTTTTAAAAAAGAAAAATAAATTGAGTAGTCACCCCTGTCCCTTTCTCTTCTTTCCTCCCTGTCCTCCTTTCTCCCTCTCTCTTTTTCTCTTCTTTCTCCTCTCCCTCTTTGCCCCACTCCTCCTGCTCCACTTATTCGCTCTTGTTCCTATCTCCTAGTTCGTCTATCCCCCTTGCTGGTTCTCATCCTCACTCATCCCCAACCCTATTCTTGCCCCAAAGTCAATATGGGCATCCCCTTTTAGTCAAAGGTGATCCCAGCAGGGGGCAGTAAACTCCCTCCAAAGGGTTGTGGTCAACCTGTAGTTCTGACTGTCTTAGAGGGAAGTTTAACTTTATCAGACAGAGGTCTTGGTTGTGTCATGAGTTACTGGTTGGTCTGCTAGCCACATACATGGTCATCAGTTTGAAACCACCATCTGTTTCTTGTGAGAAAAATGAGGTTTTCATAATCCTGTAAAGATTTACAGCCTTGGAAATCCACAGGGATAATTTTACTCTGTTCTGTCCTGTAGACTTGAGTGGGAATTAACTTGATATCAGTGAGTTGTTGAAATGTGTAAAATGTGTCCTGAGGGTTGAAATTAAATTTTCACAAAGCCTAAGATTTATAAAAGAAGCACTTTCCATTACAGTTGATTAAGAAATTTTTAAAAGAATGTTTCCACATCTGTTACCGTGGTAATTCTGAGATGCTTAAATACTTTAAAAAGACTGAATAAACCTTGACATTTGCTCCCATGTTCACATTTTTTAAGGGGCATGTTTTTTGTTTTCTCATAGGAAATAGTAGAACATATGCATACAGTGGTGAATTCTCTGTTACTGAAAGTTGGCTACACTTTAAATCAATATCATGCTGAAAACTAAATCATACCAGATAAATCCAGTCAGCTTTGTGACTGACCAAGATGAGAATGATGCCATTTTGACTTCGTTTCACAGTTCTCATCTGTGAAAAGAAAACATTAAAATACATTTATATTTTATATACATCTATATCATCATGAGACATAAAAGAAAAATCAGGTTCCTTGTATACGTCCACCTTCTGTGGCTATTATGTGGAATAATGAGTACCGAGGCCTTGAGACTATAGATCATAAAAATGATTTTTCTTGTGCTAAGCAAGATGCTTAAATTAGAGGATTGGTGCTTAGTTGCTACTGAGTAGTATAAACAAGCACACATCAGGTTTTTAAAACCTTTTGAAAGCCAGTCTTTAGCATTTCTTCTTATCTTTGGTCTTCCAAACATATCATTTTTGCTGGATATACAACTAAGTGAAAAGAATCAATGAAAGCAGTCCCAAGTTGGGGAACATTGGAATTGCCTTTAGTCTTGATTTGCCAACATAAAAATTAAATATCCCTTTATTTGAGCATCTTCTTTTTGTTTTGTTTTATTTGGGGGTGGTGGTTGTGTTTCTTATATGTTGTTTTAATGGGACCAATGAGGAAAGGCATCATTAGAGCACACTGTGTTATGAATTGATGATAAGTTTTTCAAAATGTTAATGATAGAACATGACATTTCATAAAAATTGGAGCATATATCAAATTAATATTTCTATTTTGAAGAAAGATTAGGGCATTTTCATAGTATTCTGCAACATTTATTAAAAACCTGATGCTATCTTGAAGTTCCTTTAAATGATAATGTATTGCTATTTTATTATATTCACATATCTGTAACTAAATCATTAAAATACTAAGTAATGTTGCATATAATTTTCAATGACATCTGAAGCATGCCTAAGTCAGATATTGAAATTCACTTTAAAAATATTATTTAAAGTACAATTCTACTTGAATAGTCAATTAATAAAAAGAAATATATAAGTAAAAATTTTAATTTAGGCTCAAAGATTGTGCAATATGAGAGTTATTCTAATTCTTAATAGCTTACCATTCCACAGAATCTTTTCCTATTTGTGGCTCATCAAACATCAAGTGAAAATAATTGCTCTTGTGATATTTCAAGTCATTTTATAGGTCAATGTTCCAAAGATTGACATTTCTTAGGCAGTCTCTTATACTCAAAAGTTAAATGAATCAAGAAACTCTGGGTTATGATTTCATGGGATTCCTATGCTAGCTCATATAACTAAGAAAATAGTTAACTGCATTTGCTTTTAAAAATCACATTTAATTATATTAAAATCACAATAAAGAATAATAACCCATAATTATATTTTCCTGATAAAGGAGGTCATTTATATGGCAACATGACTAGTTTCCTCCTACACTGTGTTTTCCATCATCTTTTAATATAACCTCAACTGCCCTGGTGGAGTAGTTGGTTACATGTTGGCCTCTTAGCCACAAGATCAGCAGTGCAGATCGATCCGCAGCTCCCTGGAAGAAGGATGAGACTCAGTGGCATTGAGTAGTAGTAAGATAGCATAGGTGAATAGGATCCTTGGTGAGATATATGGATTCAGTGTTGGGCTGTTAAGATCAACAGATTGATTGATGTCATCCACCCCAGAGGGAGAGAAATGAGGCTATCTACTCTCTTAAAGATGAACAGCTCAACAAATCGGAGCTGTTTCTACCTTATAGGGTTGCTGAGTTGGAAGTAACTGGGGCACTCAGTTGGTGAACCTAGGTGTGAAATACCATCAACTCACTTTATTTCAAAGGATTCCCTAATCTTAAGAATAATTCCAGCTTTAACTTCAAATGTAATAAAATGCTTATAACTTGTTATGATTCTTAGATATTTTAGACCTGAAAATGATGTTTCTATTCTCTCAATGAACATCTGCATTCTACAAATGGAAAATTTAAGTTTATGGCTATTATGTAAATGATAGTTTTTCCTGAAGTACTTGATATTCTTTCACTACTAGGAATTAGTTCATATTATTAGTAGCTACAAAATACTTGTATGTAGAAAGTTCGAAGATTCTGCTCTGATCCTGATGCATATGACCTTTTGTTTTATTATAAATTCCTACAACTCTGTTATCTCAGTGGCCATGATGACTTTCAGTTCCCACAATTCCATTTTGCCTGCAAAAACTACTCATAACAATGTCTACACACAAAAATACCAACAGAGCAATTATTTTCTAATGAATGATTATTTTTTTCACCAACCTCCTCAAATTTGTGAGTGTAAAATATATTCAAATATACTATATATCTAAAATATGCTAAACTTTCCTGAGATCTTAGAGTAAAACCACAATTCAAAACAGCAGTCTAATTTCAGACGTGTCCCTTTTAATGTCCACACCATTAAGGAGTGAGTGACTACAGGTTCTATTGCCATTGTTAGTGCTATTGATGGTTCCAACTAACAGTGACCCAACATACCACATTGACCCTACGTACCACATTGACCCTACGTACCACATTGACCCTACGTACCACATTGACCCTACGTACCACAGTGACCCTATGTACCACATTGACCCTATGTACCACAGTGACTCAATGTACCACAGAACGAGACTCACAATTACTGCTGTGCCTGAGCCCGCTCTCCCAATCACTGTATCAACTGATCTCATCAAGGATCTTCCTCTTAATTTCCTCTTAAAATTGCATATTCTTGTGGTAGTCTGTGATTTACTCAAGATTTTTCACTAACATCATAATTCAGAGGTACTAATTCTCCAGCTTTTCTAATTAATGTTCAGCTTTTTCATGCACAGAAGGTGATTAAAGACAACACAGCTTGGTTCAAGCACACGTTACTCTCCGAAGTGATCTCTTTACTTTTGAGCATTTTAAAGGGGTCTTGCACAGCGCATTTGCCTATTACAGTTATTATTATTACTTCTTACAATACATTATTTTTGACTGTTTCCATGAGCGTTAATTGGAAGCCCTAGTATCATGAAAGCCTTGGCAACTGCAGACTTTTATCTATGTGTCATGATTTTGCTTATTGGACCACTTCTAACAATGTTTATCTTCTTTACACTGACATCTAACCCATACTGCAGTGTATAGTTTCTAATCATTATCAGTAAATGCTATAAATTCTCTTCATTTTTAGCAAGGCATGTTGTGCCATCTGAGTATCACAGGTTGCTAATGCTTTCTTTCCATATCCTGATGCCTCTTTCTTCTTTCTACAGTCCATTGCCAGGGCTATTTCCTCAGCATACAAACTGAATACCTATGCTGAAGGATCCGACCTCGAGTCACACCTTTCCCTATGGAAAACACACGTCACCACTTTTCTCCATCTGAACAACTGCCTCTTGAGTTCTGTAATTCTCACGCTGTTATCGTGAATTGGTCATGACCCACACTGTCCAATTATTTTGCATAGGCAACAAAACACAAATAAACATCTCTCTAGTGTTCTCTACTTTCTGAGAGAATCCATCTGACATCAACAATGACATCTTTTGTTCCTGAATTTTTGCCACTTCCCTGTGGAGGCATTACTGCAATAGTTTTGTGGGTTCTTTTTCTTCAGCAAAATTTTACTTACACGTGATGCTTATGATATTATTTCATGACTTCCACATTCTATAAGGTTATCTTTTTCTTTGGAATGAACACAATTAGGCTCAATTAGACGTGGTTATTAACTTTAAAAACATGAAAATTTAACACTTATGTATATATAACATATCTTAAATATGTTGTTAAATTTTCATTGGAAATATTTTAATTGGGAAATTAATTGTAAATATAAATTTTTAGTTAGGAAATCCATTGTAAATGTACATTTTAATTATAAAATCAATATTTATAAAGAGAGCAGGTACTCTAATAACAGTATCATTATTTTAGTTCCATTGTGGTGTAACAATTTTATATGTGAGATTTAAGTACCTTTTTGAGATGTAGGAAGTTGATTTATAACCGAAATGAGACAACTTTATTTGGCCTAGTCTTTATCTAATTTATTAATTTAATAAGACAATCACTGCTTCTATGCTAAAGAACTTAAAGGGAGTAGTTTATTATGTTTATTATTAGTCCTAAACCATTAGCAACAATACCAAAAATCCTTTAGATGATTCCAACTAAGTGACACCTGGATATGCATGATGATCAAAAGTAATATTTAATCTAAGTGAACCAAAGAACAAACTTTTAGTCAAGTAGATATAAGTTTACCTTACGTGACACTCTTTTTTTTTTTCTGTTAGAAGATTCCATGTCACTTTTCTTTCCCCATAACATTAACTGTTAAATATGCAGAACCACTGTGGAAAGCTCTCAAAAATGTATTACAAATAAAAATGTAAAATGATGATAATAGTGATGCTTTTATCTGACAATGAATTATTTAAATCCATATTGGTAAATTACAAGTCATTTTCATAGATATTATAGACACTTTACCACATATTTCAAAATCCTTTAACTCTCTGTAATTTTACCACCCTCTGCCATTCCAGTGGAGATTATTCTTCTCTAAAGAGTGGCATGGCCCAGGGTGTAAAACAGATTAATTTTTAAAAATTTAGTTTTACAATAAGAATTATATCATCATTTAACCCACACCATTAACTAGCTGACTTCAGTCTCAGATAAAATGCTTTGCATCTTTGAATTCTTTGCAAAATAGTAACTAAAACTGTTTTTGAAAGGTTGACTTTAGTAAATTTATCATCAACCATGAGTTTTGTATAATTTTCTGTTCATATTTGATGATTAAAAAATATCCAATTTATAACCACTAAAAATAATATGGTTGTGAATTATGACCTTCCTTGTTTTGTTTGTTCATATGTTGGATGTATCTCAGAGCTGTTATGTCACCCTCTTGAAGTTGTGGTATGTTATTCTAATTTTCGGTAAATGAAATCCAGGATTAATGAATCTATAGGGGCATCAAGTAGAACAATGGTTTCAAGAGGGAGAGGAGCAGGTACTGTGTGGGGATGGAAGTGAGATGGAGGGAGTGGTGTAAAAGAGAGACCATGTCAAGGAGTCCAAGAAGGAAAAGAATATTTGGAAACTTGTGGTAACAATTGTACAATACTACTTGACGTGTGAGCTATGGAATGATACGATATATGTATTAATTCCAAATTAATAATAAATAATGATAACAATGTAAAAAATTATAGTACCATCTCTTAGAAAATTATGAACACAGAAAGGAGTAAATATACATTAATTAAATATGTGAAATTTAAGATGATTGCAAGGAGATGTAATCAGAAGTAGTTCTATATAATTAGAAGAATTCCAATTGATATCAAGATTGCATTAACCACAGTAAAAAAGAATATGTCAAAAAAGGAATTTAGACCCTACCAGAGGAATGACAGACATTGATGGGAAAAGCAACTCAGGAAGGGGACAGGGAGTAAGCATGTCAGGGGGGAGCAATATGCATGTCTGTTGGTAGGAATAAAAGGGAAGAACAACCTCCAGTTGGAAGGAAGAATGACATTTGGGGACACTAGGAGGGGTGCCTTCCTGGGTACGCACCAAATGGGCCACAGGGGCAACCTGGGGACCCAGGCTGGGTGCTGTGGAATTCTGGGATACTGAATCCTGGATCTTTGGGGCAGACAGTGTGCTTCAGAGAGGTGGGAACGGTAATCTGGATTCTATCTCGGAGACACCTGTAACTTGAGGACTTAATTCAGAATATGCATATGTGGGAAACAGAACGATTTCTCCCAAGTCAGTCATCTCCCACAAATATACCAGACTTAGGACACTGATTGCAGCTAATGGTAAAAGTTACTTCCCTGAAGGCAGTCAGCTGCCAGACTACTGTCTCATTCCACCATTGGTAGGCCCCCCTCTCTGCTGCTAAGGATGATGGGTTTTTTTCTCCCTAAAGGCTTGCAGTCATGGTGGTTTGGTTCCTGTAGGTGGAGGTCACACCCTACTGATAAGGGTTTCTATAGTTGAGCCAGAGGACAGGTCAATCCGGCTCAGTGACATCCAAAGTTAGGCTGCCATCCTGAATCTAGGATGTTCAATAGCAATCTATAAAGTCCTCTTCGGATTCATGAAGTATATGCAATGATGCGGAATGCAGGAAAATCACAGGCCAGTGGGTGTGAACTCTTGTGGCTCCAGTGGCATTGTAAGTATCTCAGCTCTGTCAGGGGTCTCCAAGTGACTTCTTCAACTCAGGGCACTAGCAAAGCTCCATGTGTCTTGTCAGCTGCTATGTCTCCCAGAGAGTGAGGAGAGAGAGAGGAGAGAGAGAGAGAGAGAGAGAGAGAGAGAGAGAGAGAGAGAGAGAGAGAGAGAGAGAGAGAGAGAGAGAGAGAGAGAGAGACAATATCCCACTTCCAAGGAGGAATACAGTAGTTCCTAGAATCCTCATGCTACACAGAGGTCTCATTGGCTATGATCTGATTTACAGGCTAGACTCCATCCCTTCACTCTTAATCCTCTCAAATTGACAAATGATTATATAACTACCACTGCTTCTATGATTACTTGCTCAGCATACAGATTGAATAAGTATTGTGAGAGGATAAATCCCTGGCACACACTTTTCCTGGTTTGGAATAAAGAGATATACCCTTATCCTGTTTGCATAATGGCCTCTTAATTCATGTGCAAGTTCCCAAGAGCATAGTGAAGTATTCTGTAGTTCCCATTCTTCTCAAGGTTATGCATAGTTTGCTGTGATCCTCACAATTGAATGCCTTGGCATTGTCAAGGAAATACAAGTAAACACCTCTCTGGTATTCTCTGCTTTGAGCCAAGCTCCCTCTGACATCAATGATCACTTTTGCTCCACTTCCTTTTGGGAATCCAGCCTGAAACTCTGGACTCTTCCTATCATTGAAATGCTAGAGCCCTTGCTGGATTATCTTCAGAAAAGTTTTACTTGAATGTAATATCAATGATACTTTTCTCTAGTTTGAACATTCTGTTGAATTGCCTTTCTTTGGAATGGGTACAAATATGGATCTTTTCCAGTCAGTTGGTCAAGTCACTGTCTGTACAATTTCCAGGCACAGACTATTGAAGTACTGGTATGTGCTTCTAGTACTTCATCAGCTTGTTGAAACATTTCAATCAGTATTCCATCAATTCCTGGAGCCATGTGTTTGGTTCATGTTTTCAGTGCACCTTGAGTGTCTTCCTTTAGCAACATTGGTTTTTGCTTATGTTGCTATCTCCTGAAATGGTGGAATGTCGACTAATTCTTTTTGGTATAGTCACTCTGTGCATTCTTTCATCTTCTTTGGATGCTTCCTGCATCATTTAACATTTTGTCCATAGAGGCATTTAATATTTCAGCTAAACGCTTGGGTTTTTTCCCTGAGTTCTTTCAGATGAAGATATGCCGAACATGATCTTCCTTCTTTGGCTTGCTAACTATAGGTCTTTGCACATTTTATTATAATACTTGACTTTGTCTTCTCAAGCGGACATTAAAATTTTCTATTCAGCTCTTTCATGGCATAATTCCTTCCATTTGCTTGAGCTACTCTATAATTAAGATTAAGTATATGAATCTTTTCTCATATCCACTTTCATCTATTCTTTCTTTCCTGTTTTTTTAATGCCTATTTACTTTCTTCATGAATGATGTTCTTGATTTCCTGCCATAGCTCATCAGGTCTTCCGTCATTAGTGTTCAATGCACTAAATCTGTTCTTGAAATTTTCTTGAAATGCTGATGGCATAGACTCAAGTAATGTTTTGACTCCCATAGACTTGTTCAGCTTTAAACTGAACTTACGTATGAGCTATTGATGGTCTGTTCCACAATAAGCTCCTGGCCTGGTGTTAGCTACTGATATTGAACTTCTCCATTGTCTCTAACCACAGATGTGGTCAATTTAATTTTTATGAAATCTGTCTGGTGAAATCCATGTTTTTAGTTATGTTTTGTGTTGTGTTGTTGAAAAAAAATTGTCGTGACAAAGTCATTTGTCTTGCAAAATTCCATCATCTGATCTCCAGTTTCACTTCTGTCACCAAGACCATATTTTGATACTAATTCTCCTTCCTTTTTAATTTCCAAATTTTGCATCTAATAACCAATAATTATAGATTTGTTTTGATTGCATGCTTCATAAATTTCAGACTGAAGATATTGGTAGAATTCTTCAGTTTCTTTATCACTAGCTTCTGTGGTTGATGCTTAAATTTGAATCATAGTGGAATTGAGTGGATTTCCTAGAAGGCAGATAGATGAACATATCACAGATAGTATTGTACTTCAAGATTGATTATGATATGTTCTTTTTACAATGAATGTAAGCCATTTCTTTGACTGTGTCATCCCTGGCATAGTTAATCATATGATTTTCTAATTAAAATTGGCCAATACCAATCCATTTCCACTCACTAATGCCTAGGACATTGACTTTTATGAGCCCATTTCATTTTGACAACTTCCAATTTTCCTAGATTCTTACATCACACATTCCAGGTTCTAATCATTATAAGATTATTTATTAGTTTTTCTCATTAATTTAAGTTGTGCCCCATGATAGTGCCTTATAAATTGTCAAAAATAATTCATTATTGTAACTTGGAACTACATGTGGCTTCAGAGATATTGCTTCTGATATCAAACATATCATGGCTGGCTGAAAACAGAGAACACCACGAAGATGATTACTTGTGTTTTAGATATATTTGACTCTGTGCAGAATAATGCGCTGTGGATAACATTGGGAAGAATGAGGATTTCACAACACTTAATTGCCTTTCTGTGGAATCAAGATGCAGTCATGTGAACAGAACAAGAGGATACTGCATGGCTTAAAAGAAGGGAAAATATATGTCAGGTTTGTATCATCTCCTGATTTTAAAACAAGATTTATAATCCAATAAACTGGATGATATGAATAAGGATTGGAGGAAGGCTTATTAACAACCTTCAGTGTGGAGATGACATGATCAAGGGAGGAGGTTTTGAAATCAGAGATGGAAGCTTTACTTCAGTATGGATTACAATTCAATGTAAAAAACAATTCTTACACTGAGCCAAGTGACAGCATCATGGTAAGTGGAGAAAAGATCAGAAGCTTAGCAGTTTCACTCTGCTTGAATCCACAGTCAATGTGTGTAGATAACTTTCTCTTACTCTGACAAGGCGCCCTCACGAGGTTCACTCCCTGTGTTTCAGTAGGCTTCTTTAACATCTCTCCCACTCCACCACCAAGCGCACCCCGTTGCCACCCCCAAAACCGAAAATCAGCAAGGCCAGCACTTTGGTAAAGAATGCATAGATTGCCACACAATATTATTGATATCACATGAAGGAACATTTTTCTGAAGATAATTTAAAAATGGTTACAGAAACATATTTACAGGAGATTGCCCACAACTCGATCCAGATACAGAAAACACATATAAGGAGGGACCACATTCCTGATGTCAGAGAGATCTTGTAGGAAAGCAGAAACTAGCAGAATAATACTTATCTGTGTATGATTGGTTGTCCAAAGGATTTTGACAATCTGGAGTGTAGGAAATTATGAATAACATGGCAATGGGTGGGAATTCTGGAACACTCCATTATTTGATCATTTTATACTCATTCGGAACCTGTACTTCGATGTTCAAATGCAGTGAGGTGATACTAGGTGGTTCCAAATCAGGAAAGCTGGGCTTCAGGGCTCGTTCCTTGCACCATAGGTATTCTGCTTCCACACTGAGCAAAGATTGAGAAATTTGATTTCATGACGAAGAACGTAGCATCAGGATTGGAAGAGTCTCGTGATCAGTCTGTGATATGCGGATAACATGATTTGGCTTGCTGACAGTTTGGCTTGCTGAACGCACTCCTCACCACGAAGCCAACAAGGAACATCATGATAAATGGAGAAAATAAGGAAAAGTAGGAGGGATTGCATTTTACTCGGATTCACAACCAACCCTTATGGAAGCAAAAGTCAGTAAACTAAAGGATTCATTTCATGAGGGAAACCTGGTGCAAAAGACATCATGAAAGAATTCTAAATTAAGTATGTCATTGTAAGGACAAAGGAGCACCTGATTCAAACCATGGTAATGACCAGTGCTTTCCATCGGTGTGGCTGCTGGGCAACACACACGGAGACAGGGATAACTGATTCCTTTGAATCGTGGTGATGGCAAAGAAGACCGAGACTGTTGTGGGCCAGCAGGAGTATAAACCAATCTGTCTCAGGAGAAATTCAGCCAGAGTGTGCTTAAGAAGGGAGGATGGCAAGGTTTCCTCGTATGCAGTTTTGGCATGTTATCAGGTGGGGCCAACCCTTGGAGAAGTCGAAGCCAATCATAAAAGAAGAAAACCCTCAACGAGATGAATTGAAATAGCAGCTGCAGCATTGGGCTTAAATAAAGCAATAATGGTGAGGATATCAACATAGGGAATGTTTTCAGTTTTGTTTGTTTTTTTCTTTTTTTCTGTTTTACATAATGTTCCTGTGAATTGGAACCAACCGGATGACATCTAGCAGCACAAAAGTCATTGTAATCCACGCTGTTCCCCAAAAGCCACTGTAATAGATAAACTCAGAAAAGTATATCTTACTATTTCAAATGGAAGAAAACTAATGCATGATTCTGATAGTTCCTGATATGCAGAAAGACAATAGGGCAGCTTTAAGGTCCAAAGAACGAAACGTTATATCCTTTAAAGAGTACTGCATCCGATGAAATGTCGCAAACACTTCATGGTAACTATAAAGTGGGCACTGTGGTTCTGAAACTAATGGACCTGAATTCCATTGCATGGGAGATCGGTCATTTAACACTGGAATGAATGTGTTTTCAAAATGCACACACTATAGGACATTCTGGATTTGTGTCAGTTGTGAGATGGAAGAAAATGGCAAAACTGGAAAACAGGTATTCTTTGAAGTCAGATTATGTGACTATTAAATCATCCTTTGGACATAGTGTCCAATTGCAACTTAGCCATTCCAAGAGAGGCCAGACCCTAGCGAGGACACCATGGTTGTAAAGTAACATGTCAGTGCAAAAGAGGAAGGCCTTTGACAAGACGGAATGACACAGTGGCTGCATCAATCAACTCAAGCATACCAATTGTGAGGATGGCACAGGACCAGGCCCTGTTTCATTCTGTAGTACACAGAGTTGCTATGAGTCGGAACCAACTCAACAGTACCTAACAATAGCAAATCATTTGCTATTATAACCTCAATAAAACTTGGGAAACTTAAGTGGAGAGCAAATGCTTTGAGAATGATTGGGGCAGGGAATGTATGGATGTGCTTTATACAATTGATGTATGTATATGTATGGATGGTGATAAGAGTTGTATGGGTCCCTAATAAAATGTAAAAAAAAGAAAAGAGGAGAAAAAAATGATTAGGGCAGGGACTGTACAGATGTGCTTTATACAATTGATGTATGTATATGTATGAACTGTGATAAGAATTGTATGAGCCCCTAATAAATTGTTAAAATTAAAAAAAAAATTTTTAAAAGATAAGAAAAAGAAAATGATTAGGGCAAAGAATGTACAGATGTGTTTTATACAATTGATGTATGTATATGTATGGATTGTGATAAGAGTTGTATGAGCCCCTAATAAAATGTTTTTTAATAAAATAAAATAAAATACAAAAAAAAGAAAAAAAAACTTGGAAAACTAATGACACCATGCACAAAGTTAATTAAATATAAATTTGCTGACTTTTAGTCGTAGACATGGTGTGAGTGAGAAGACAAAAAGAGTAGTTCGTACAAAGAAATTATAATTACCTGTTCCTTTTGCATCATTTTCCATGCATGATCTCACTACCATCTAAAATAGCCACCTCCTGTCACAGAGGCTGGTGTTTTCAATTGCCTCATTTGCACATGAAAGTTGGACATTGAAAGAAGAATCGATGCATTTGAGCTGTGGTGCTGGGGAAGAATGTGGAAGGTACCCGGGGCTACCAAAGCAACAAACACATCTGTCTTGTTGGAAACACAAGCAGAATGCTCCTTAGATGTAAGGACGGGGAGACTTGAGTTCACATGATTTGGATGTGCTGTCAGAAGAGAGCAGTCCCTGGAAAGGGACATCATTCTTGGTAAATAAAAGAGCGGTCAAAAGAAGACTTTGACCAGCTCTGCTGACACAGTGGATGTAATAATGGCTGGCACAGGGCACGGCAGTGTTTCTTTCCATCGTACATAGGGTCACTGTGTGTCGGACTGACTCAAAGGCACAAGAAAATCACTTCCTTTTCACTTTTCTTCCTTATCCAGTTTCTTTATTGCTATCGTCAGATCAGCTAGAATAATGATTGTCTGTATTTGATCCGAAGTACATTTGTGAAAATGAATAGATGAACAGCTTTGTAAACTTACTTACCTTGTGTTTTGTCTTCCTGAGGGTTGCCATAATTCAGTGGGTGGCTTAAAAGAACATAAATGTGTTGTCTCTCAGCACTGGGAGCTGAACGTCAGAATCATGATATTCAAGCATTAGCTTCTTTCTGAAGGCTCTGAGAGAGGCGCTGTTCCGTTCCTTTCTCCTCGATAATGAATTTTCATGGATATCATTGGCATTGATCTAGATCAATTATAATATATCATCTTCACTAGTCTGTGCGAATCCCAGTGTATGTTCTCTCCATTTATAAAACATCATTTGGAAGCGATTAGGGCTAAGACCCATCTTACTCAGCTATTGTGTAACTGATAAGACTGTCAAGCAAAGACCCTGTTTTCTTTTTTTATTATTATTTTTATTTTTTTGACCCTGTTTTCTTAAACAAGTTCACATTCACAGCTACAGGAATTGAGGTTTCCACACGTCTTTGGGGAAGGGGAGGATTTTAAAAATGTATAACACTAATTTCAATTAATCTGGGGTAAAATATATAGGATATTATGAATATGTCATTTAAAACGGGACATTGCTATAGAAAAAAAGCTTAATTTGACAGTTTTATTATCTGTCATATATTGCATAAATAACGTCTACATTTGCCAAGTGCTGCCACCCTTCAGAAGGAATTTTTATAAATATGTTGTGCTATTTTTTAACAGAAACATGTAGCAAATTTTGGACTCATTTCTTCTGCATATTAAACCAATCTGAAGGGAGTTAATTCCTGTGGATCCAAAGGATTTATAAAACCTCCAAGCACATTAATCCAAGCAAAGTGATGCGGAAAATGTGCATTGCTCACCAAATTTCTGAGCGCTACTCGCCCTTGTTCAAGTTGCTTAGAAGATATTTTTACTCTATTCAAGAAATTGTTTTAAAATAAATTACTTATTAGATAAGCAATCTATACTGCATTACTCATGTGGAATAGGTTTTTATTGAAGAGTTAGAGATGTTCTTACTCAGTATTGAGATCAGAACTTTAATCTTACCTTGTTTTTCCCATGACAATCACAAGCGTGTGAACACACACACAAAGCTTCACTTCCAGGAAACTGATTCCTACTCACAGTACACATATAGGGCAAGATAGAGCTGCCCCTGTGAGTTTCCAGAACTACAGTCTTGTCAGAGTGGACAGCCTCCTCTGTCCCCCCTTGAGTGGCTGAGGGTTTTGCCTTGAGAACAGCCCAATGCACAGCCCATTCAGGCCCCAGGGTGCCTCCAAGCACCTTACTGTAACTTTAAATAAGTTAGCTTTTGTTTGTTTGTATTTCACCTCACGTGTATCACTATGCCAGTTTTTCTCCCTAAGTTTCTATCATATTTTACTCAATATAATTTAATTTAAATTGAGTGTCTACTGTGCTTGATATAAGAGGTTTGGGAAACAAAGTTTCTGAAAGTCATTTAAACCTCATGCTCATACCCTAGCCTATGACTTTATTTTGAAGTAAAGATAGATAGTTATTCCTTTTTAAAAAAGGTGTATTCATACTGAATTACTCATTGGATTACTCATGGCAATCATTAATTCATCATCTATTGAAATAGCCCACCAATATTAGCAGTCACAAGTCAATAGACATGTTGACACTGATAGGTCAGATATGGTAGTACACATAGTAGAGAAACTCGTTATCCTTGCCTTCTAAAAGTTCATTTAGAACAATCAATTATAATTAAGCCATGAGCATGATGGCATTGGAGGCATTGGAGAAGGATTAATGAGATCTATGAAGAAAGAGGGGAAAGAGTGGGCAATGTTAATCCTGCATCTCAATGGAAATTAAAGAATAGCGAGATGTTTTCCAATCCCAGGACTTCAGATAAGAAAACCTTTTGAGCAATGAAATTCAAAACCAAAAGCAAAACTCAATTCTGACTCACAGTGACACAAGGTTAGCAATTCAAAACCACCAGTTACTCTGGAGAAAAATGAGGCTTTTACCAAAGAGTTACATCCTCAAAAAATCCACAAGGGCAGTTCTACTATATTTTATTAGGTCGCCATGAACAATGAAATTAGAATGTGCACCTCTTTTATCACGGACCCGCTAACATGGGCCGCGTTCGCACCAAAACCGTGAAGAAGGCGGCCCGGGTCATCATTGAGAAATACTACACACGCCTGGGTAACGACTTCCACACCAACAAGCGCGTGTGCGAGGAGATCGCCATTATTCCCAGCAAGAAACTCCGCAACAAGATCGCGGGCTAGGTCACACACTTGATGAAGAGGATTCAGAGGGGCCCTGTGAGAGGAATCTCCATCAAGCTGCAGGAAGAGGAGAGGGAACGGAGGGATAATTACGTTCCTGAGGTCTCAGCCTTGGACCAGGAGATTATTGAAGTGGATCCAGACACTAAAGAAATGCTGAAGCTTTGGGACTTTGGCAGTCTGTCCACCCTGCAGGTCACTCAGCCCACAGTTGGAATGAATTTCAAAACACCACGTGGAGCCGTTTGAATCTTATCCACAATGCTGTAATATTTTCAATAAACCTGGGACACACCAAAAAAATTAGAATGTGCAAAAAAAAAATCGTAGGATACTTGAGCTGAATTATTTTCCAATTTTCAATTCAGAAACACTGTCTACCCGTTTCATGATTTTCTTTGCACACTACCCATTAGACTTGATTCACTCATTTATGGACTACATTATATTTTGACTTGCTCATTGGCTTCTTGGCTTTACTTAATGACAAACATCTGCTGGGAATGAGAAATGAGAGCGTAAGTTTGGTTGATAGCCCCCTTCATTGCAGGATGGCTACAAATTAGCGAAAACTCTGAATCCATGTGCCATGTCGGGAGTTCTCTGTAAGGCTCCATTTCTTTGCTTCTGGCCCTTTGACAAGTCAGGCCAGAAGAATTTTCCTCACATGTTTTCACGAACTCAGTTGGCTTAGTTCTTAAATACTGCTTAGCAGAAATAGCATACTTGGGTGACTTTAATGAATTGAACGTTAATTCCTAACTATTTAGGAGGCTCAATGACCGAACCTAAGACACTAACTCTAAGAAACCTTGCTTTTTCTTTAGGATCTGAGGAAGGATCTTCCATGTTAATGTCTCTCCCTCAGTTCCTTGGTGGTTTTCCTATGATGTGGCATTTATCTTCTCCTTTCTATGCTCACTTGCTTCTGTGATTTCTCTGCTCCTTTCATATCTTAAAAAAATGAGTTTTCAACCTTCCTTACACTGATACGGCTTCATTTCTATGACAAAGAAAACCATACCCATAAACAATTATATCTACAAGAATAAGAATTATCATGTGCCGCACATATTTGGGATGAACACATTCAATCCAGAATACCTGCTTACAACGTTTAAAATGTCTCCTTTTAAAAATGTGCCTTGTTCATTCCATTTCAGTTTATGTCAGTGGAGAAGTGGGTGAGGGAGACATTGGATGTGTGAGATATGACAAAATAATAATAATTTATAAATTAACAAGAGTTCAGGGGGGAGGGGTAAGTGGGGAGGGAGGGGGAAAATGAGGAACGGATGCCAAGGACCCAAGTAGAAAGCAGGTGTTTTGAGAATGATGAAGGCAACATATGTATGAATATGCGAGACACAATTGATGTATGTATGGACTGTGATGAGAGTTGTATGAGCACCTAATAAAATGATTAAAAAATAAAGTAAAAATAATTTATTTTAAATGACCCCCTTTTTAAATGTGCCTTATTCTTTCCATTTCAGTTTGTGTCCGCTTATTTCTCTTGCAACTCTGACTGATGCCACAAAGGAAGGTTGGGGGAAAGTAAAATGCTTAGACTCGCCATAGAAAAGTTTGATGAACCGATGCTAATCATCTAGGAAATAGAGAAATTTGAAAACTTTATAAAGAAAGCTGGAAGTTGATGATATTATCCTGGTGAAGACAACATTGTACTTCAAGATATATTTTGAAATATTATTTTTGATGATGAATATGATTCCCTTCCTCCTGAATTTGCCATTCCTGGCATAGTAAATTGTATGGTTGTTTGAATCAAAATGGCCAACACCAGGAGATTTATGCAATCATTCTATTTTTTGTTTCTAATTTTCCTTGATTTATGATTACAAGTTCTGCCTAATGGACATCTGTAGTGGTTTCTTCTCATTTTGATTTGAGACACATCAGCAAATAGAGGTTCAGTAAACCTTGTTTCATGCACATTGCTCAGGTCAACTCTGAGAAGGCAATTCTTCCCTAGTTGTATTTTGAATGGCTTCCAACCTGAAGAGCTCATCTCCAGGCACGATATCAGGCAGTGCTGTGTAGCTCTTGAAAATGTTGTTAGTTCCTATGTCTCCAGAAATGGAACACCTATTCCTATTCACTCTGTTCTTATTTCTAGAAGCTCTGCTGAAATCCATTTTGCCAGTATTGGTACTGCTTTGATCTTAAATACTCGTGGCATAGTTTCAGCATCACGGCAACACGAAAGCCTTAACAGTAAGACAAACTGACAGGGTAATGGGGATTTTAACCAATGGTGGCTTTCAGCCAGTTTGCACTGGTTCAGTATAACCAATACCTATTATTTTTTTAAATAATTTTATTGGGGGCTTGTACAATTCTTATCACAATCTATCCACCCATCCATCCTTTGTGTCAAGCACCTTTGTACATTTGTTTCCCTCATCATTCTCAAAATATTTGCTTTTTACTTGAGCCCTTGGTATCAGCTCCTCACTTTTCCCCTCCCTCCTTGCTCCCCCTCCCTCTTGCCATTAACCCTTGATAATTTATAAATTATTATGATTTTGTCATATCTTACACCATCCGACATCTCCCTTCACCCACTTCTTCACTGTCCATCCTGCAGAGAGGAGCTTATATGTAGATCCATGTAATCTGTTCCCCCTTTCTCCCTCGCCTTCCCTCTACCCTCCTGGTATCGCCACTCTCACCACTGGCCCCGAGGGGTGCATCTGTCCTGGATTCCCTGTATATCCAGTTCCTAGCTGTACCAGTGTACATCCTCCAGTCCAGCCGGATTTGTAAGGTAGAATTGGGATCATGATAATGATCAATAACTAGGGGAAAATTGTTTGTTTCATCATTGCTACACTGCACCCTGACTGGCTCGTCAACTCCCCGTGGCCCTTCTGCAAGGGGATGTCCAATTTCCCACAAATAGGCCCTGGGCCCACACTCCACACACCCCCTCATTCACAGTGCTATGATTTTTTTTTTTGTCTTTGATGCCTGATACCTGATTCCTTCAATGCCTTGTGATCTCACAGGCTGGTGTGCTTCTTCCATGTGGGCTTTGTTGTTTCTCAGCTAGATGGCTGCCTGTTTATCTTCAAGCCTTTAAGACCCCAGAGTGTAACATGCTGTCATTCATTTCAACTTTATGTTATCCCTCACATGCCCATTAGATATGATGATTGAATTATGTAGTTTGTGAAAGTGTTCAAAGAGCTAAAAATATAGTCAGAGCAAATGCTATAAGGTCAGCAGAAATTGGTGTTACATAAATAAACATGATATTTTCAGAGAAGAGAAGTCATCTGTTTGTAATGTATCAGAGACAATGATTCTTTGTCTAATTGATCTACTTCTAAAGGAATGGGATCCTACTCCCACAGTGAAAAGAGGGCTACGGAGAAACCACACACCAGCCATGTTCAGACACAGGTGAAAAATATTAACAATAAGGATGCCAATCAAGAAATAATATGGAAATAGTCTTACATAAGAGTTTTTGTGTTGTCAGGTATATTCAATAATTTTCATTAATATTTTAAACTATTTCTTAACATCTAGTTTTATATACTTCCTTTATTGCTTTTATTTAATTATTAACTGTATGAAATAATAAACTACCTTTTGGTGTATCTTTATTTTTATACTGAAAATGATCATTAGGACAGTGAACCAGTTGTTAAATTATCTGAAACCCAGCACTGATTTTAACTGTAGTGAACTTGATTCCCCCAAGTACAAATACTTCAACTCTAATCCACCATTAATTCAGGGGTTTTGCCTGTGTTATTTATTCTCCCAGACATCCTCTTAGCAAAACAAATCTTTCTGCCTCCTTGACAAGCCAACTTTCCCAGTTTTGATTCCGAATTATTTTACAGAAGCCTTTTCTGATGCACAATCTAAAAGGTGGTCTTTCTTGAAAATACTATATATTTGGCCTTTGCAGCCCCTAACACAGGTTTTTGGTTAAATTATTTTCATATCGGTCAAGCTCACTAGAGTGTATGCAATATGTAGACCATATTGGCTTACTGTTGATTCACTATACTTTCTGGAACTTCAGATTAGGAAGTCAGTAAATGTCTTGTTTAATAGATGAATAATAAATCAGATGAGAAGAGGCAAAAATAAAACGTTTTCATGCTGGAAGCAGGTTGATGTTAATGTTAATTTCTCACTCTCCCTTAGAGGGAGAAAGATGCTACCCCCACACCCTTTTGCCCATGTGTCTGCCTTTTGAAATTTTATTACATATTAATGATTTGTATTTATACCAGAAGATGTTGTTTGTGATTTTTGTATATTTTTCTTTCTCTTCTACAGTTCCTTACAAGAATGGTTATTATCAAAAGCAAAAGTCATTTTTCTATGACCTCTGAATACTGGCAAACTCTTTTAGTGTTTAAGAGTCCTTCTTACAGTATGAGTCATGATGGAAAATGCACTCAATCTCTTGAAACTTGAGTTCTTATTCCGTAAAACTTAGATAAGAATATAATTCAATTCAATTATTTCAAATATTAGTGGAAATATGACTAACAATCAATAAATGGCATTTTAACTCATCACCAGCAAAAGCATGGGAAAATTAAATTTCAAATTTTCAGTTTAAAGTATGAATTTGTTTTGGTTGTGTGCTTCACTATATTCTCCTAAACCAAGATCCTGTTTTTATCATTCTTTTTATAGTTTAGATTCATATTCACCTAAAAATGTTCATGCATATTGAATTAAGAATAATTTCTTTAAATAAAATGTGTTTAAAATTAATCTTAAGGATTGTGTACAGCTACCTCAATCCATCCTTCCAGACAAAGATGGTAAGACTTCCTCTCATCTGACCTGTTGTCAGGGGAGACCAGTCTCTGGAGAAGGGCATCCTGCTGGGTAAAGTAAAGGGACAGTGAAAATGAGGAAGGCGCTCAAAGAGATGAATTGATACAGTGGCTGCAACAATGGGCTAAAGCGTAGGAACAATTGTGAGGATGATACTGGGCTTCCTTCTGTTGTGCATAGGGTCGCTATGGGTCAGAAATGATTTGATGGTAGCAACCACAACCACCACAACAAAAGCTTCCATTTCAGGGAGTCCTTGTGGTACAAAGGAACCCTGGTGTTGTCGTGGGTTATGATTTGGGCAGCTATGCAGCAGTTGAAACCACCAGCTTCTCTGTGGGAGATGCAGGAGACTTTCTGCTTCCACAAAGATTTGCAGTTTTAGAAACCTGCAGGGATTCAATGGCCTTCAGGCTCCTAGTATGGTGGTTGGAAGTTTGCATACTAATCAAAAGTTGGTAGTTCAACTCCACCAGCTGTTCTGACAGAGAGAGAGGTGGCAATCTGGTTACAGGAGATTTACAACTGTGGAAATGCTCTCAGGCAGCCCCATTGTGTCACTAGGAATCAGAACCTGCTCAAAGGGAAGGAGTTTTATAGAATCACCTGGAAATATACCTACCACATATTTACTTGGTACATGATAAATGAATTGATTAATTATACATAGTTTGAAACATACATGCTTAAATTTAAAACATATTTTGGCTTATGTAACTAATTTATTGATACAAGAATTACACTTTCAAATTAGCGTAAATAAATTTTCTTGAGAAGTGCAAAATGACAAATTGAAAAAGTATAATAATTTAGCTAATACATTTTGTGATGGAGGTACAAAATCAATGATTAATTTGATATATTTTATGCTCTATACAGTAGGCTAGAATTTGGCAATTATTCATTTAAAATCCATCTTAAAATTGGAAATTGTATGGTCCAGGCATGCTGCTATTTTCTGTACCAACTGAGTAAAGCTTGACTTTGTTACGATATTCAGAGACCTCTCAACGTTCCAAAAGGTTGCACTTATATGTTGGTCTGTGTGTTAGTGCATGAAACATACTTTCACATAGGTAGGTTATGCACAAACAGCGCTAACGGCTCTATGAGGTAGACCATCTGGTGATCAGGAATTCGAACCAACCAGCTGCTCTGAAGAGACAGATGGGGCTTTCTGCTTCCATAAAGATTTACAAAAGCCTTGTCCTGGATTCCGTGTGTTGAGAGTACCAGTGTACATGTTCCAGTCTTACCTGTACCAGTGTACATGTTCCCAACTAGTCAGATTTGTAAGGTAGAACTGAGGTCATGATAGTGCGGAAGAGGAAGCATTAAAGAAAAAGAAGAATTTTGTATTTTCTGTTGGTGCTATCTGCACATGGGCTGATTCATTCCTTCCTTGTGACCCTTCTGTCAGGGAATGTCCAACTCTCTGCAGATGGACTTTGGGTCTCCTCTCCGACCATCATCATTTCCATCAATATATTCCTTTGTTTGGAGTCTTCTGATGCCTGGTATCTGATCCCATTGACACCTCACGATCACACAGGCTGGTGTACGTCTTCTATGTGGGCTTTGTAGCTTCTCTGCTAGATGACCTCTAGTTTAACTTCAAGCTATTTAGACACAGACGCTATACCTTCTAATAGCCTGGCACCATCCTCTTTCTTCACCACATTTGTC
Organism: Tenrec ecaudatus; assembly: GCF_050624435.1. Classification (NCBI taxonomy): domain Eukaryota; kingdom Metazoa; phylum Chordata; class Mammalia; order Afrosoricida; family Tenrecidae; genus Tenrec; species Tenrec ecaudatus. The sequence continues at coordinate 117,849,330 of NC_134532.1, forward strand.
AAAGCTGTACATTTTTTAAAAGTTATTTTATTGGGGGCTCTTACAGCTCTCATAACATTCCATATATCAATTGTATCAAGCATATTTGTACATATGTTGCCATCATCATTTCCAAAACAGTTTCTATTTGAGCCCTTGGTATCAGCTCCTCTTTGCCCCCTCCTTCCCCATGTAACCACCTTTGTAAATCCTTGATCAATTATATATTATTGTCATTATTTTATGTCTTAACCCTGTCCGTTATCTCCCTTCACCCACCTTTCTGTTATTTTTTCTCTCCAACTTTGTGATGGATTCCCCCTTTCTCCATCTGACTCCTCCTTGCCCCCACCTCCCCCTTAGCCTCATGACATCACTACTCCCACGACTGTTCCTGAGGGAGATATCTTTCCTGTATTCCATATGTAGACAGCTCTTATCTGTAACCAATGTGTGTTCTCAGGTCTAGCCAGATTTATTAGGTAGAACTGGGTCATGGTCGTACAGTGAAGGAAGCATTCAGGAACTAGAGGAATGATGTGTGTTTTGTCGGTGTTACACGGCATCCTGGTTGAATCATCCCTTCCTTATAACCTTTCTGTGGGAGGATGTTCAATTGTCTACAGATAGGCTTTGGGTCTCCACTCCAACCCCCCTCATTCACGTCGATATAGTTGTTTGTTTTGGATTTTTTTGATATCTGATACCTGATCCCTTCAACACCTCAGATAAATCCTTCAGGAACATTAAGGGGAGTAGCAATATCATGAGGGTAGGGGGAATGTTGGGGGAGAAACTGGCAACTTATTACAATGATCAAAGTAGAATACACACACCCCACCCCAGGGGTATGAACAAAAGAAATGTCAGCAAAGCGAGAAGTGAATGGTATACGATACGAAAATAATAATAATTTATAATTTATTAGGGGACTATGAGGGTGGGAGGGTGGGGGAGGAAAGGGAAAAATAGGAGCTAATATCAAGGGCTAAACCAAAAAGAAAATGTTTTGAAAATGATGGTGGCAACATATATACAAATGCTTTTGATACAATCAATGTATGGATAGTTATAAGAACTGTAAGAGTCCCCAATAAAATTGCTTATTAATTTTTTTAAAAAGATAGAAGAAATGTTCTAAAATTGATTGTGGTGATGATAGTACAACTCTTCTCAATATGACTGAACTATTGAATTGTATGATATGTGAAGTATATCCTAATAAAACAGTTTTAAAAGGGGGGGGGGGAAACAGCTTTGTAAAGGGGGCAGTTCCACTCCCTTCTATCGGGCACTATGAACAAAATAAACTCGGCAGCAACAGCAACAACAAAAAATGTGCAACTTCTTAACCCCAAGGGGCAGTTCTAGTCTCCTCTATGGGGCCCTATGAGTCGGCTCTACGCAATGGCAATAAGCTTTGGTTTGGATGTTACCCACAGTTTCATAGGTACTAGCAAGAACACTAACAAAGTATTCTAAACTCAATTTTGGAGGATGAAGATTAACAGGAAGGCATAGCCTTACTCAAACTTAATTTCTTCTTCTTTATTTTACTATTGAACTTGCCATTTGTTTCTTTTAAATGAATATATTAATGTTATCCTTCATGAAGGGTCTTAATCCTTGTCAATAATTTAGGTATTATATATTTATTTTGGAAGGACTTTCTTTTCACTTCAGCATGAAGAAGAAAAATGAAAAGTTTTGAGGTGAGGAACTAGAATTTTTAGGCATTTACTGTGTCCTTCTAATTCGAATCAGTATAAATATATTTATTAATTGTGGTGATGTGCTAAAGACTCAAAACTTTTACCTAATTTCTATTGACCCTTACTTCACTATGAAGAAGTAGGTGTTTTTATTTCTTTCTGAATATAGCTGAGGTTCAAAAGGTTACATGAATGGTTTCACTTGAACTTAGACCTTCTTGATTTCTAAAATGATGCAACTTTTATCCTTCTATGCTCACCCTACACAGACAAAATCTTTACCAACTTGCTTACCAGGAGATAACCTTGACCACTAAAATTTCTTTGGATCTGTATTTTAAGCTCCTTTGATCAAGAACACTAAGAGGATGCTTTTGTATTCATATAGGTATATGGCCATAATCGACCCCTTGAAGCCCAGACTGTCTGCCACGGCCACCAAAATAGTCATCGGAAGCATTTGGGTTCTAGCCTTTCTGCTTGCCCTTCCTCAGTGTCTGTACTCCAAAACCAAGGTCCTGCCGGAACGGACACTCTGCTACGTGCAGTGGCCAGAAGGTCCCAAGCAGCATTTCATGTAAGTCAGGGTTCTCTTATGCGTTGTATTGAATGTGTCAAACATTTAGAAAGATGGGAAACGTAATAGCTTCTTGGATTTTGTTTGAGTTGGATTTGACTTCCCTCTCACCTCCTGTGTTTTAACATTAAGAAATCTGGAGGGGAAAAAATCTGAATACTAGATCGATAAGAAAGCAGGAAAGTTATATTGTAGAATCAGTATTTCACACTTTAGACTCACCCTTAATAAACAAGGGGCCCTAGTGGTGTAGTGGGTTACACATTGGGCTATGAACCACAAGGTCAACAGTTCAAAACCACCAGCTGCTCCACAGGAGAGAGATGAGGATTTCTATTTCTATAAGGAGTCACTGTCTGGGAAACTGACAGGGGCAGTTCTACCCTGTCCTATTGGGTAAGTCATAATCAACTCATTGGTGTTTTTTAATAAAGATAAAAAGAAAAGGAAAAAAATTTGTAGCTTACCACATTTTTTTCAATAAAATTCCTATTTTAGTGGGTTTTCACTTTAAAAATAAAAATTTATGAAATTATAAGAGTAATCTATTTAAGCAGTCATTTTATCCAATGAACTCTCCATACTTTAGAAGAAAAACATTAGGAAATGTTTATTGAAAGACAAGGCACCAGTTATTAAACTGAGTATTATATATTATCCATTATTGTTAATATTCATTTGTATGATAATATTACCAACTTTAAAATTAAGCACTAGGAAATGGAAAAATTTGGAAGTATGAGTCTCTTTACAAAAATGCATCATTACTAAGAAAAAAAGTTATATCAAACTCTACTTTAAAGCTTTCCTTTAAGTGAAAGCCACACAAATTTGTCAATGTTCTGTTTGGGATTGCTGTAGTATGCCTTATACTCTGATTCACATTAACTTTATCCTTCTAATTTTAATTGAAAGCTATCAATGCCATAATTTGCTTTGATAATACATAATACCATGTATTTTTGTGGGATTAATATATCTATGTGGTGGCATAGTGGTTATGCTTTGGACCGCTAATCACAAGGTGAGCAGTTCAAAACCACCAGCTGCTTCTTGGGAGAAAGACTAGATTTTCTTCTCCCATAAAGAGCTGTAGCCTTGGAAACCCACACTGGCAATTCTATGTTGGCCTAAGGGGTGAATTCGAGTGGACCAAATGGCAGTGAGTTTGGTTGTTTGGTTTGGTCTTTCTTACCAAATAATGCCATGAAGTGCACGATGACTTTGGGGAAATGCATGTAAATATCTTCATGATTGTTTTATAATTAGTGTTCAATAAACACTTGTGGAACCAATGTATCTCAGTATCTTTTTTAAAATGTTTAGTAGAAAAATATTTCAAAATAAGAGAAAATGTTTTAATTAATTCATTTATTCTGGTCTATCCATTTTCTCCTCTGATCATATCTTTCATTGAATGCTTGGCTATAATAAAGCAGGAAAAACTAGCCCTTTTCCTAGACCATTCATAATTAAAATGCATACCATACTTCAATTCTACCATGGTTTCCACATACAATGTAATTTTGCCAAAGATAACCTGGAAGCATTTGGAAGTAACTGGGATTACAAGAGATTTGGACATATTTGAAATATGAGGACACAGTCTTTGGGCCTGTTTAGTTAGGATATAAAATTGAAGGAGCTCAAAGTCTCATATAGTTAATTTCGATATTCTCTTTAACATGTTTTTTTAAATTTCTTGCAGTTACCATATTTTTGTCATTATACTGGTATACTGTTTCCCATTGCTCATCATGGGCATCACATATACCATCGTTGGAATTACTCTGTGGGGAGGAGCAATCCCAGGAGACACCAGTGACAGGTATCGTGAGCAACTACAGGCTAAGAGAAAGGTACTGTTCCACAGAATTTAGCTAACATGTATTTACATTGTTCTATTATGCGAATTATATATGAAAAACACTAGTTTGAGCATTTTAACCTCCCTGGCGGTAATCCCGAGTTTGGCTCAGGGTAAATGTTAGCTGTGAATTAAAGTTGATCATACTCACAATGTCTACTAGAGAGATTCAAATGAGTAATGTCTTAAGAATTATAGGCCTACAATATAAAACAACAAATTCTATGCAAAACAATGTACCGCATTGGGTACAAAATTACTGACATAATTAGACTGCCAGGGAAGTTAATATAATGTGATCTGATATTCCACTCCAGCTTTAACTTTATAAGAAATGTTGCTTTATTTTCTTTCTTTAGAGCTTCAATAAATGCACACTAAATATCTTTCTCTCATAGAATAATCTCTTTCCTTTTTTAATGAAAAGACATGTTTATTATTTTTTGAAGAACGTTTTCTTTGCTTTCACCTGAAATTGCTAAAATTACCCTCTAAGTAGAGTCCCAGGTTTTGTATTTCTGAAGTTCTGTCTCTGTCCTTTATTGAACACAATTTAAGGAGGTCCCTCTGCCTTTTATGCACTCTATAAACTGCCTGAAGCTCATTGATTTGTTGCTTGTTTTATCTCAGTAATGGCATCAGCCCAGTTCTCTTTAGTCATAAGTTCCCCTAGCATTGTAAATTGCTACAGAAAATTTCCATTCTCTCATCTGTTTTTCTCATCTCTTTGTCTGTCTGTCTAGCTAGTTAGTTATCATTCTGTCTATTTCTATATGGAAAGAGATATCTCATTATCTACCTCCCCATTTCCCTCTAGTTCTTGATCGCTTCCTCTGTACCCCTCTGTCTACCACTCCACTCCATGATCTGGTGGGATTGCACAGCCATTAAAGTACATAGATTGAATTGTAAAAGCTACATTAACTCTACTGTATAACTTGTGTGGTGATATGAAACAATCTAATTTATGACTAATTCAAATTAAGAAGACAATCATTAATATGTATCCATACTATTGGCACTTCCTAGGATACATTTTTACATTAAGATACATTTTTACATTACATTAGGATACATTTTTACATTAAGATTTTTACATTTTACATTGACTGCTGTTTTGTGACTCAATGAGTGAGATTTTTCACAAATTTTAAGAATTGAAAGAAATGTTCAAGTTATATTTTCTATGTACCTGTCTACTTGGTGTGTGCTTATTGTATATCAGAGAGGAAAATTTGGAGAATTGGCGAGCTATGTTCACTGTATAAATTATTATTTACTTCAGTGAAGATTTACTTATTCATGTTGAACTAGTACTAACTGCATGAGTACTTCACTTAAAATGCACTCAACAGTCTTAAGAACCATGTCACTGTTTATTTAACAATCATCAATCATACTCTGGAATCCTAATGTAGAAAATAGGTTTCATTTAAATAACAATTTCTCCTCAGTTTTGGCAAATAATGATATTAAAGGCTTATGCATATCTATTGAAATTTTATCATTATCTGTAGTATTTTGTGAATAAAAGGTAAATACAATCTTTTTCATATCAGCATATTCATTTAACCCCAGAATAGATGTAATTTAATTTACATTTGAAAAAACTATAATTGATATGCCCAAATATAAAACTCGAACTTCAGCAACTAAAAATAAACCAATGAATTTAAACCCTCTGCCATCAAGTGGATTGTGACTAAAAGGATGCCATGTAGGGTTTCTGAGACCACAAACCTTTACAGGAGCCAACAGCCTCGTTTTTCTCCTACGGAAGTGTTGATGGGTTTGGACCTACAGTCACGAGATTTGCTGCCCAATGACTAACCATGAGCGCTAACAAGTTTCCTTAACTAAAATTCCAGAAATCTGAAATCACTGTCGTCAAGTTAATTCTGATTTGTAGATACCCTTCAATACAGAGTATAACTGTGCCTGCATGTTTCTGAGGCTGTAAATCTTTACAGAGCAGACAGCCTCATCTTTCTTCCAAGAAGCAGCGGGTGGTTTTGAACTGACCTAGAGGTTAATAGTCATATGCCTCACCCTCTACCCACCGGGGCTCCTTTAACTAAAAATAAGGAATTCTAAACGAGGTGAACTTTGATAACAAGAGTTTCACTCTCCCCATTGCAGTGTTCACCCTAACAGCTTGCTCACATTGTAATTTACTCTCTTGCATATTTTTATTTTAACTATGCTTTTGACTTAATCACATTAAATAACTGATGGAAGGGTCCATGTATTTCATTTAAATTCCTATTTTTGTATGACCCACTTAGTTTTCTATCTTTTCTTTTTCCAGGAAAAACATGAAATTCCAGTCTTAGTTTTCTCTTTTAATTTATGACTCTCACATCTCAAAAGGAACAAAAGGTACCAGGGAATGTTTATTCCTTTGTCCCTATACTTAAATATTTGAACTTGATTTCAGTACTCCGGAATTTCAAAGTGGAAATAGCAAGTCAAACCATAAGTAATATCCTTTTAGGATATTTCACAAGATATAAGCAATATTTTAATATTATAGTCTTTTAGATAGTGTTCAGCACTAAAATAATACAGCATGCCATCCATTCTATACTTTGATTTTGCCCTTAGATTTCTCTCATAGTACTTCACATATAGCTGGGCAGTAACACCTATTCGGTACAAAATTTCAACTTTTCAAATTTTCCCCAAATTAAAATATTTCCCAAACCATTTCTGAAATATTTTGGAATACATTTATTTCTCGTAATCAAGCTTTCTTGTTTAATTCGTGGTGTCATAACAGAAGGTGCCTAAGTAGCATAGTGGTTATGTATTGGGCTGCTATCCCAAATATCCAAAGTTCAAAACCACCAGCCACACCAAGGAGAAAGGCAGGGCTCTCCACGCCAGTAAAGAGTTACCGTCGATTACCTATAGCACACCCCCTTGCTTCGATATATGTCCTCACCTGCATGTCCCCAGAGAAGACAAAAGCCTGGGCTAGCATTCAATCTCTCCACGTGGACCACCAAGCAGGGCTGAGAGCATCGCGGACCACAGGAAATTCCCTTGGGGCCACATGAGGCCTCTGGGTGACCGGTTTGACAGCTGCTGTAGAGGGTCAACAAAAAGGAGGAAGGCACTAACTGCTATGTACTGACAGTGTGGGGCACGGGTGTGCAACTGCTAGACTCAGCAGAGGAAAAGTTAAAACAGGCTGTATGAAAGCCGGGGTTTGAGGTAGGCCTCCGTTTCAGTTTCAAGTTCCTGGTCACTGATGCAACACATCACCTGATCCACCTAACCAATGTGACATCGTCTGACATCGCCTGATCCGACCTAACCAATGGGACACATCGCCTGACATCTCCTGATCCAACCTAACCAATGGGACACATTGCCTGATGACAACTTAGCCAATAGAGTTCAAGTGACAGCCCACCAGTGACCGACCAATCAGGAAAGCACGTGCGAACCAACTCACCAATCACTGCTGGACAATGCTGGAGCCAGAAGTTTTCTCCAATAAGTTTAAAGAACAGCAACCCTGGACTGCCCCTTGTCCCACCCCTTGCACCTGGCCCTATAAAAACCTGGAGAACAAAGAGCTCGGGGCTGATTCCCTTTGGACGCTGGGTCCCGGAGGAAGCCCTAGTTTGAGCTAGCAAATAAACTCTTTTGGAATCTCAACTGGTCGTGATTATTGCGTGCACCCAAGTTAAGCTCAATCTAACAACAGAACTGCTGAACAATGGGCTCAAGCATAGCCACACTTCGAGGATGGCAGAGGTCAAGGGAGTGTCTCATTCGTTGAGTGCGAACTGACTGGGCGGCACTAACCACCACAGAGCCCAGAGGATGTACAGTAAAAGGCCTTCCTGGGAGTGCCGCTGGCCTTTGGCTGAGAAAGAGCCAACAGGGTGGGGAAGAGGGCTGCCAGCAGAAAGGAAATCTGCAATGATCCCAACTTCACACGAAATGGAACTGGAGGAAGAAGTGGCAATCCACCAATCATAAACCTTTATAACCAACTTAATCCTTTTCAAATGCAAGATCATTAACCCGAATCAATTACAGTACCTCAACCATCAGTATGAATAAGAAAAGGGGACCTTAAATGCTATTATTCAGACTAGTGTCAGGTCAACAACATGGAAATTGAAATATGTTCTAGTGGTACACTTAAAAAAAAAAAAACATGAAATGGTTAAAAAAAAAAAGAGTTACCGTCTGGGGAATGCTCCGGGGCAGGGCTGTCCTTTGCTGTAGGGTTGGCATCCACTCAGCGGCAGGGAGTTGAGTGAGCCATACCAGAGAAGCTGCAAGTGGATCCACTTCCCAAAAATCCAAATCAAAGTCTTAGCTATGGCATGTTCTTCTGCCAGCCTTTCCTGGTATGTTTCTGTGGGAAATGTTTACTATTTCTTGGCATTTAACGGAGCCCTGGTGGCATAATGGTTACGCGTGCGATGCTAACCACAAAGTGAATAGTTTGAATCCATCAGCCACTCTCAGGGCTAAAGAGAGAGCTTTATAATTCCCATTACGAGTTAGTCTCAGAAACGCAGAGACTATTTTACCCTATCGCACAGGCTGGCTGTGTTGGAATCAGCTACAGGGCAGTGAGTTTTTTTTTTGTTTTTCTTTGGTTTTTGCTTCTAGAAAGACTCATCCCATCTGTCTTATCCCTCGCTGTTTCTTTGTTTTTAACATGTACTTTATATAAATAAGAAGTAGTTAGATTTGGAACCTGAATTACTTTGGAACCCAAATTAGCTCATCAACAAAATTATTTTGAAACTGAATTAGCTCATTATCAAATTAAAAAAAAAATTCTATCACCAAATAGATGCGGGTACAGGAGCCAAGACTTCAAACATGTGAAATAGAGGTGGGAGACCAAACCCAATCCATCCAGTTGTTAGTTTCCATTGAGTTGGCATTGACTCATAGTAACATATAAAAGAATAAAATATTGCCCATTTCTCTTCTAGCCTCAGAATCTCTGCTAATTTTTAATTATTACTGCAGTCTTTGTGCCCATCTGTCTCATGAGCGTCTCTCTTCTGTTGACCTTACCAAGCACGATATCTTTCTCCAGTTATTCTCTTCTGATGCCATGTCCAAAGTAAGTGGGGCCAAGTCCTGCCATTCTTGCTCCCAAGGAGCATTTTGACTATGCTTCTTCAAGGACACATTTATTTGTTTTTTCAAAATGCCCACTATATATTCAAAATTGGTTATCAATTCAAATCAGATGCACCAATTCTTCCTCAGTCTTCCTTTTATATTGTCCATCTTTCAAATGCATATGAGGTGATGGAAAAGACTAAGGCCTGGGTCATGCAAGTATTTGTCATCAAATGACGATTTTTCATTTAACACCTTAAAGAAGTCTTTCCCAGCAGATTTGTCCAATGCAATAGTATGTCATTTGAGTCCTTGACTCTTTCTCCCATGGACAGAGGTGACTGATACAAAGAGTGACTCCTTGATAGCTTCAATTTCTTTGCCATTATCATGTTTTTTTAATTCTCCAGTTGTAAGGATTGTTTTCCTTTATATTCCCATGTAGTTTTTATCCTCAATAGTGAGTGTTTCCATAATCTTCTCTTTCAGGAAGTAAGGTTGTGTTATTTTCATTTCTCAGGTTGTTAATGAGTCTTCTTCTAATCATGATATCACATTATTCTTCTTGCAATCCAGTTTTTTGTCTCAGATTATTGGTTCAGCATATATTGAAAAAAAATAAGATCTTTCTATACGTTTTCTCAAGCTTGAAACCGTACAGGATCCTTTCTTCTAGTTATCTCTGTGTCATTATCCATGTACAGATTTTGCATGATAAAAATTAAATGTTCTTGAATTCCTATTTCCATCGCACTATCTGGAATTTGTTATGATCCACTCAGTAGAATGTCTTTGTGTAGTCAATAACACATCAGTAAACAAGCATCTTTCTGATCATCTATGCCATTGCCCCAGATTCATCAGATGTCACCAAGTCATCTCTTGTTGAGCTTCCTATTCTGAATTTGCTGTATAGTTGCAGGCGATTTTGCCTCTTCTTTCCAAATGTTTGCTAGTATGTGATACTAGTGCTATTTCCAGAAAGTTTTCACATTCTGTTGATAATCTTTCTTTGGGATGGGACAGATATGAATCTTTTCCAGTCAGCCAAGTCGCTGTGGTCTAAATGTTGTGACATAAACAAGTAAGCGCTCTCAGCATTGTATCTGCTTGCTGAAGTAGCTCAATTGTTACTGCACTTCTTGGAGCCTGGTTTCTCTGTCCCGCTCCCCACCCTCTATTCCTTCACGGTGTTCATATGGAACTTGCACATGGACCAAGAGGCAAGTCAGTGGACTAAGACAAGGAAGAACTGAATGGTTTAAAATCACAAAAAGTGCAGGAGGGTTTTGTTTTTTCCACCACACTTTTCAATTTGTATTTGAACAAATAATCCAGGAAGCTGGACTCTAGGGAGAACATCAGTAACAGTCTGTGCTGTGCAGATAGCATATCTTGCTGTGATAGAAAAAAGGACTTGAAGCACTTGCTGATGGAGATCAAGGATTGCAGCCTTCAGTATGGACTACAACTCAATGTAAAGAAGACCACAATCTTCCTAACTGGACCAGTAGACAGTATCATGATAGACATAAAAAAGATTGAGTTTATCAAGAATGTTATTTTACTTGGAAAATGATTTAACTCTTGTGAAGTATCTGTTAAATCACGTTGATTTAAGAAATTAATAGCCTACCTTTTGTTTTATTATGTACATCATACACATATTTTATGCTATTAATCTGAATTGCCTAACAATCTTCCCTCTCTAACAACCCAGCCGTGGCAATCAAAGTAACACAGCATGTACACGTTTCCTAAAAAAGGCATTACTGTGCAATATCAGCAGTGGTAAATGCTCAGAATCTGCTGAAATTCATGTCTCTTTCTGTTCACTTTGTCAATAGACTCAAAGTTTTCCATTTGGCTCTTCCCACACTAAATTTGATTTATCTTTATGAATTTCACTTCCTTTGTTATGATAAAAATAAATATTAAATTATCGATAGGATTTGGATGTAGAATTTCAGTACATCATTTAGATGTTCAGCTCATGTATAATGCAGATACGACCTTTCTTAGGGAATTTCTACGCTTCCCCAATATTTTTCACATATATTTCCCCCAATAGTTTGGCAAAATCATATCAACATCACTAATTAATCACATTTAAAATCCTCGTGCATTCTATTTAAATGTATATTTTTTTCATCTAGCTATAAAACAGGATCTTAATAATTGATTTTCCAAAAAACTAAAAGTCAAAGTTAGAAAATACCTTTCCTAAGTTTCTAGCTTGCATCATAAATATCAAAAATATTTATATTTTATCTGATGAATCAATGGATATCATTAGAATATAGCTGTCTATTTTTTTCTGAAAGTATATAAATATAAATATTTTACTCAATAGGATATAATAAAATTTATCTATGGTAATTAGATTTTTAAGAACTAAAGAACTTTAAAGAACTAAAACCAAAAAAATGGTATTTAAAACAATCAAACACAAACCTCTAATAGATATAATATTAAGATGAAGTGCTTCTAGATAGAATTGATAGCTGTTTGTTCATTCTCTATAACTCCTCCCAGCACATCCCTTGCAGCAGTTTGCAATCAGGACAGTCTTCGACCCTGAGGGCATCATACTGATTTTCTGTACCACTTACTTTGAAGTCTGATTACAGGATCTCCCGGGTCCCCACAAGTGATGGTTAATGGAAATCAATTTGGAAAACCTAGAAATGTGCTGATGCTTCTTTTTGATTTGCCAGTAGTACTCAAGAAGTGAAGATGTTTATACCCCCCCCCCAAGTTTAATTATATTGATGTTGGTGCAAAGCGAACACCAATGCAACAGTTTGCTTACGTACAGTTTAGTGCTACCGATTGCATTCTCCCCATTGTGCACCCATTCTCCCTTCCTTCCCAGGTTGCTAACCCCCTTGTTAACGGAACTCACTGCTCCCTAAAGATCTCGTCTACACGCTGGAGTTACTGTTGCCCATCTGATTCCATACAGCTAGTTCTTAAGAGATCGTAATACTCTCAGAAAATACTCTCATAATACTGTTATAATGCAGGCAGTTTATTTTACTTTTCACCTAGTTAAACTAAATTATTGTTCAAGTTGAAGATGGCTTCAGGAGAGTTTATTAGTTTTGTCAAAGACATGGCGAAATGAGCACTTTACGGGGAAGCATCTGAAGCTTGGAGTGTTTTATAATCGCGTGAGAAGTTTTTTCTGTAGAATCCCATGGTCCATCTCACTCTGAAACTGGAGGCTCTGAGAAGATCTGGACCAAGTTTAGTCGTCATGGATTTTCTGGCAGGAGGGTGAAATTTAATATATAAAATCTGTCACAATTCTCAATACTTCAGGATATATTACATATATATGAATAAGTAATATATGTATTCATGGGATGATTCTATTTTAATTACATTTTTCAGAGAACATTTTTGAAATCTCCTCATATAGTTAAAATTGAGAGATTGTAGCAATCATAGATTTTTATAAAATTATTGCCCATACGGATAGATCAGATTTAATTAAATTCTCCTAGTAGTTTAATGATGCACTGGTTTCATTTTTCATTTATTCTATTTTTAGTATTGAACTTGATTTCACCTTATATTTATTTGTTTAATGTGAGGGATGAAACTCCAATGTTAATTTTTTAGGCATTTTCCTATTGTTCCTACCACCATATATTCAATAATTCATTATCTTAAACTAATTTATTGTGACCTGTTTACTACATTCTAATATTTCAGATGTGCTTGAGACTATCAGACTTTCTGTTTGATATCTACGCACACTGGTTAAGTGAATAAACCTTCATAATAATTTAATGTATGGCAGGGAAAACCAATCTTCTTTCTTTGATAATTCTTAAGCTATTTTTGCATGTTTACTTTAAAATATAAAATTTATAACCACTTTACCCAGTAAAAAGGGTTTTTTACTACTCAAATTAGGTTATATTTGTTAACTTAAGGGAATTGGGCAACATTGGAAATATTGTGTGGATTGATCTAAGGGTACATGGGTTGCATTCTTTTGTATTATTCTTGGAGGTAAAGTGCAATGACTGAGAATAGAGGCTCGCTTTACCTAGTTTGCGTGTAAATGCTGTGATACAGGTGTTTTGACCTTTCTGAATCTCAGAGAGGTTACTATTCATATAAATGGAAATTAAAATAGTGCATAGTAATGAGGTTGTGCTGAGTTTAAATTAGGTAATAAATGTTACATACTTGAACTTGTGCCTGGCACATGGAATTTTCTCAGTAAATGCTATGTATTATTTCAGTGCTTACTGTGAATATAAGTGCAAGTATAGTAGAGATGAAAAAGCTTCATATGGCTGAACATTAAATAGGCATAAACTAGCCCTTTCTCTTTGCAAGCACAATATTTACTTATATTTATAGTTTGTCGTAGTTTTCAAAGAACTTCCACATATGTATTATATAAAATCACAATATCAATGTGAAAATTTCTTACATTACAGAAAAAAGGACACTAAATCACAAACATACAAAACCAATAAGTGGCAGGGCCTGAACTTAAGTCCTCTAAACAAGCTTTTGAGCTATATTCCTCTAGAGAAGTAGTTCTAAGAACCAGATAGCAGAATAATCCACTGTATCTGAATATTATGATTGGTAAACACAGATCTTTCTCATATATTGTCTGCACTGATCCCCACAATAAGACTTGGAGGTATGCCATTAAATGAATTAGGAAACTGAAGCTCTGAAAGTGAAAATTGACCACACTTAAACACAGCTAATGATTTACAAGTGGAGTCCATTCAGTTGTACAGAGCGCAAGACTGTCATTTCTTGCACAACAGTGGGCTGTGCATCCAAATATGTAGGAAGTGCTCACCTCTATAGTTACAAACACATTATTTTTAAGTGGCTTTTAATTTGTGTTAATGGGTTATACCAGAGGAGAATGGGTCTTAAACCTAATCACTTCTGAGTTTTAAATAAAGCAGAATAGACACGGAGATACACACAAGGAGAATGGAAACAGATGTTAGAATGGAAACAGATGGTAAGGAATGACAAGGATTTCTGGCAGCCATTTCAAAAGCTGAAATAGACAAGAAAGAACCTTCCCCTAGAACCGCATCCTGAATTCTGGCATCTAGCTTCCATGTGATAAGCATATCAACTTGTGTTCTTTACAGCCACTCACTTCTTGTATTTCTGCTATAACAACACTAGATAGCTAAGTTAAGTGTATCGGTGTTTTTAGAAGCGTTAAGGTTAACTTAGCATTTCCTTTATAAGTGCCCTTTTTTCTTTGTTTCATTTTCATTGTGTATTTCAACTAAATTCTTATTTTCAGGCATCCAGAGCCACCAGGGAATATTGTCTTTGCATAAAAGTGACATCATGACTTTCTTGAATTTTAATTCCATATCTAATACAGGTATACAGTCATATACTTGTAGTATTCTATTTTGGTGGCAACACAAACTGTGGCGTGAAAGAGGATGATTTAAGTTACTGCTTCCATGACTATGGTCACCTTGCATCCATTTTCTCAAAGGTTGAAATGCTATTTCTTTTCTTGCAAAATTTCACCAAGGATTGATCAAGATAATACATGTGTCCCATTGTCTGGATGTAAAAGCTGCTCATAAACAAGCCATTCCAATCTCCCTTCATTTGTTTTACCTGTGAGACAAAAATAAGTCTAATTGTAATCAATAATTAAAATAATATTTGTGATAACTCTAGAAAGGCAACTAAGCTTATTATACTCAGATATTTAACAGATATTTAGACTGATTAGCCAACTGAAATCTGAGAACCACATAAGGGAAACCCTATTGTCATCTTAAATGACAGTTTATCTGTCATTTAACAGATAAAAGAAAAGTCTTTAGATTGGTTAGGAAACTTCCATAGTCCATTCAATGATACTCAGTATTTGAACCCATACAGCCTGATTCTAGAGAATGTGCTAAGAATTTATAGATTATACTGTTCACTTCTGTACTTTGGCTTAAGGGGGAAATTTAAAAAAAACAACTAATTGCCATCAAGTCACTTCTGATTCACAGAAACCCTGTAATGTTTCTGAGGTTGTACATCTTTATGAAAGTGCCTGGCCTCAACTTTCTCCCACGGAACATCTGGTGCATTTGAACCATCAACCTTTCAGTCAGCAGTCTATTATTTACTCAAATTGCCATCAAGGCTCAAGGTATAGGAAGAGTAATACAGACAAAGGAATTATTTACATCTTTTCCATTTGGTTAACTAGCTGTAGTGCAGCTGAATTGTAACATTGCTTCATTTATTGCTACAATATAAATTCAAAAGATTTTGTAAGTGTAACTACCAAGGATTTCTAAGGAAAACATGTCCTCCAGTAACAGCAGTTGCTTTCAAATGTATCTTTGGGGAATAGCTCATAAAGAAATGTGACTAACACATTACCTGATAGACATTGGAGATATATATAAATATTCACCATTGGAAAACACTGTTGCTAAAAATTATAAACCAGCTCACCATACTGTGTTATTTTATTTTCAATTCAGGCAAGTTTTCTTCATACAAATTAATAGAACGTGTTCTTCATACAAATTAATAGAAAATATACAAAATCCCTTTAATAAATTCTTGTTAATTAATATAACTAATGCACACTGATATGAGTGTGCTGCAGCTAAAATATCACATAGCCAAATTTCAGTAGACACATACTTATATATCAGTTTCTTGTTTTTTGGACAAAAGATGGATTTTTAAAGTTAAATGAGCACAGACAGTGAAAGAGCATATTCAGGAGAAGGATATAAACAAAAGAAATGAAAGTGATTATTATAACGCAGAAGGAAATCGCTGAATTTGATTGAGATCTGCAGTTTAGAATTGTCTTGGGCCAATGATCACTTCTCTCCAAAGGCCCCTTTCAAATCTAAATATTCATGATTGATATTCATAAAAATTTTACTAAGCATCCAATATTTCCCAGACTTTGTGCATAATGATTTTATTTATACCTAAGAGAAATCCTATAAAACCGGTTGTATTTCACATCAGAAATCTTTGGGGGCTAGGTTCATAGGAGATTTTCCAGTGTGTAATTTATTTTCTTTTGAGTCCATTTTTTGTTCACTTAACTCTGATTTCATTTAAGCAGCCAAATTTTCCCACATTATTTTAAATGCAACAAGATTTACAAGTGTCCTTCATGACATCCTGTGGGCTGTCACCACATTTGTGAACATCTCAACATGAAGTTGTTCCATCCAAAACTGATAGGTAATCGTCTTCTAACTTGGAAGACAACCATCTCCCATTTTTCTTGCCAATTTCAGAGCAACTCTTCTGCTTCCTTTTCTTTTGCCGGCTACTCTGGGACTGGCATTATCAGGTTGAAAAAAAGAGAATGTGTGGGCTTTGACTTATGCTATCAGCAGTTAATATCATGAAAGACAAAAATTGAAGCTGTCAAAGATTTTTTTTGGGAGGGGAGCTTGGGTCCACAGCCAATGCTCATAGGACCAGGAACCAAGAAATCAAACAAAGCATTATATTAGTAAATCTGCTTCTCATGACATCTTTAAAATATTAGAGAGGAAGGATATAATTTTAAGACTAAAATATGCCTGATAAGTATTGAAAATGGTAGTTTTAATTGCCTCATATGCGTGTGAAAGTTGTACAATGAATGAGGCTTTGCTAAGAATGGTCCTCAGGATCAAGGATGTCTCATGTACATTGGGTATGTTATCAGGAAAGAACGATCCCTGGAGAAGGACATCCTACTTGGTAAAGTAGGAGGTCATCCCAAAAGAGAAAAACCATCAAGAAGATGGACTGCCACATTGGCTTCACCAACGGGTTCAAACATAACGACTGTGAGTGAGGAGGACATGGGGCAGGGTAGTGCCACAGTCTGTTCTACACAGGGTTGCTAGGAGTCAGAACCAACGGATGGTACCTAAAATCCAGCAATGACGGCAGATAAAAGTGGAGTTGCAGATACGCATGCTAATGCAGATATAGCTATCGATGGTGCAAACAATGAAGTGTTAACTGAAGCAACATCCAGAGGAACTTTGGAAGAAAGGTCTACTGATCAACCTTTGAAACAACACCATTGTCAACCCGAAACAGACAACATATGAGGTGTCCGTGATTTGGAATCAAGTTAACTTCAACTGTTTATATATATCTATAAGGGTGCTTTTAAAATCCTCAAGGAAAAATTCCATTTTCTTTTCATTCCATTTTCCACAAACTTTTTGAAGCCCCTAATGTGTGCATTTGTGGAATATGTGAAGAAAACATAGGTGATTTACATGATCTGTATGTGTTCATAGCGGTTTTGTATCGGGAAGGTAGGCTGTGTAGAAATACCAGAATCAGAAACTAGCCCGGAATCTGTGAGGGAAATAATCCTTAACTCTACAGACCTTTAAAACACACAGTCATAGATGTTATTGTATTTGCTACAATAATATTCCAATAGGAATTATTAATGTTAGAGGTAAGTAAGTAAAAGAAAGTAGAGCTGGAGGCAGTAAAAGTACAATAGAGAGGGATCCATGAGGAAACCTTTCTCAATAATCATCAGAGGGTTTATTTATTTATTTATTTTTTGGACTGGGTATAAAACTGGAGAGGCAGGAAATGAAAAGAGTCTATTTAAAGATTCAACTGCAGAGGAAAAAAGGACGCCATTGCCAGGAAATAAGGAGCCTGGGAGAAAATCCAGCAATTTTTCAATGAAGAACAGAGGTCCACTTTAGGAGTGTGCAGTACAATAGAAATGGTCCACATGCAGCTGGAGATGATGTGCCAGCGCAGGAAGGCTGATCAAGATGGCACGATGGCATGTATTCAGAGCGCATCTCTCACTTCTGTCATCGATGAGCAGACCCTTATCAGTCCATTCTGGAGTATGAATAGAAATGTCCTAAACACAGGTCCTATACGACCCTCGGAAAAATCACAAAAATAAAAATACCAATTGCCACCTCTTGAGTAGCTCACTCCCGCCCGTGCCTTCCAACCTTCACATCCCCCAGATCATTGCGGCGATAGCAGTGGGGCAGGCTGAAATCCTTCTGCCAGAATGGCCAGATCCTGTTTATATTTTATTATTTCTGACTTTCATTTCTGTTAGTAAAGATTAAAATTTCGAAGAATGGAGGGAAAATTTCCCTTCAATAGTAACTTTGCTCATCTTTGCTAATGAGCATCAGTTAATAATAAGTTAATTATAAAAATGTTATTTAGAAAAGAAGTGTTGATAAATAACTGTCAGTCCTTATAACTATTTATATGTTCTCAAAGGTAAGAACTAGTATCACCTGCCATCTTTTCTTCTACTCCTACTTAATTTGTATCATAATTAGACCACTAGTGTTAATCATGGCATGTCCTTTTCTAGCTTCTGACACTTTGTCAGCAAGCAGTACATTGATAGCTGTTGATGTAGCACTGGGGATTGATTGCTACTGATTCATATTCTGATATTCCCTTACACGCTGTCTCCAGCGTCTGCTCTTGAAAGACTGCAGTTTTCTTTTTCACCAGCTGCATGGATTTGGTCCTTAGCAGAGCACATGTAACCAACCTATAGATGAATTACCCCCTGGACTTTATTGTAATTGATTTGGCCTGAGCTGGAAATCAACTCATCTAAATTCAGAGTTAATAAGCTAACCCATGGACTTGTGTTGCTGTGTTGTAATAAAAAAAGAAGTAATTAGATTGGTAAAAATCTAAATATAACATCCTGCAGAAGCTTCAAGGAGCTTGCTGGTCAATTTAAGCACTTAACTGCCAACCCACTGGCTGGTCTTTCAAACCCATCAACAGTTCTGCAGGAGAAAGACTTTTGTAAAAGAGACCTTTAGGAAATAGAGGAAAGGACTATAAGGACATTTATAGAGGTCTAAATACAGGCATGGACACATGTAAATATATTTCTAGATAACGATAGGGATATTGATCTATGTACATACATTTATATGCCGGATATGCCTACACAGTAGGGTATGCTGGGCCCCTCTAGGGTTTCCCGTATGGGTTCCAATAAATTTCTTCCCTTTTGCTTAAAATAAATAGATAAATAAGAACTCAACAGCGCAAGGCAGGAAGACCCTTACCACTGTTCAAGGGATCGCTGATGATTACGGCAAAAAGAAACTAGTGAAGGCCTTTAGGAAGAAATTTGCCTGCTCTAGGGTGGCCAGCGCAAGCACATAGGCCAGTTCCTTGCAGAGATTGGTCTGGCTAAGGACGACCAGTTGAAGGTTCATGGGCTTTAAGTGCTGTGCCTCACTGATGCTTAAGGGAGGGTGCCCTTGCAATGAGTAGAAAAGTCCCCTTTGTCCCTTGTCACAAGTGTAAAACCCCAGAGCTGTACCGCAGAGGGTAAGCCACGAAGTATTGCTTCTTGAGTTCCAGGTCAGTCATACAAACTGTTTAAACTTTCCCGCACAATCAGTGGGTGACAGCAGACAAGTCCGCTCACTAATACCCTTAGTCTCTTTAGGGTACCCTCAAAAAGAAAAGAACAGATAGCATACTTATTACATCCTGGAAAAAAGAAATCTTGGCCTTAAGTGGAGAGCTAATGCTTTGAGAATGATGAGGGCAATGAATGTACACATTTGCTTGACACAATTGATGTATGCATGGATTGGGATGAGAGTTGTATGTGCCCCTAATAAAATGTTTTATTTTAAAAAGAAAATGATGATGGCAATATATGTACAAATGTGCTTGACAAAATGGATTGTGATAAGAGCTGTACGAGCCCCCAATAAAATGATTAAAAGAAAGAAAGAAAAAAGCAACCTGGAGATCAGGGCTAATATCAAATTTTTAACAAACCCCAAGTGGTCATCTTCCCAAATCACTGAAGCTTTACATCAAGTTTACAGGAATGCCACTCCACATAAAATAACAATTTTTAGATGGATCAAGCGTTTTAAAGAATACCTGAAAGATGAGCCAAGAGAAGGAAGACCGTCAACCTCAACCAGTGAAGACACGGTGGCTGAAGTCCGAAGGCTGTGGGAAGAAGATGGCAGCATTACCATGGATGCAGCAGCTACGGAGGTCGGGATCTCACAGCTCCACCTTGGCTCTTCTACACGTGCATCTGAGCCGCACACGCTGTCAGCCCGACGGGTGCCGACAACCTTCAGTAAGAAGCAGCCAGGTCAAAGAGCTGATCTTTCCATCAGTCTTTCAAACAAGATGGAAGCCAGTGAAGACAAGTTTATGGCACAAATTGTAACCGGGGATGACTCTTGGGTTTACCAGATTGACTCTGAGAGCAAAGTCACAATAAAACAGTGGCTTCTGAGCGGATCCGCAGGGCCGGTTACATTGAAGACAGGTTGGCCAGAAGGTAAAGGTGACTGCTTTTCGGAATTCCAGAGTAGCCTTGAGTGACACAAAGTGATGGTGGGAGCCTGTAAGGAAGATCTGATGGAATGATGAAAAGCGCATCGGTGAAGAAAGGGCCTAGAAGCCGTGCTCAGGAGGGTTTGGCATCATCAGCGCACCTGCTCGTTTTTCGAAGGTAGCCGCGTCTGCCCTATTCCAAGTGCGTTCTGAAAGCTCGCCCGTCTACCCGACGGCCCTGCTCGTCCTCGGATTTCCTTTTGATTGGTTCCCAGTCTGAAAGCACCTTGAAACAGAAGCCCAATTTGAGTCCCTCTAGGACGTCAAAACTGCTTCGGTGTGGTGGAAATCAAAAAGGGCAGAGGTCTTGGGGGAAGGGGTGGAAAGATGGAAACACGGCAAATGTGTAGAAACCTGGAAGTAGATGGTTAAAAAACAGAGCTCCCCGTTTTGAAATGTTTGTTTATTAATAAAGATATCCTGATTTTTAGCAGTAAAATAATAATAATTTATAAATTATCAAGGGCTCGTGAGAGTGAGGGTGAGGGAGGGGAAATGAGCTGATACCAAGGGCTCAAAGAAAGAAAATGTTTTGAAAATGATGATGGCAACATATGTACAAATGTGCTTAACACAATGGATGTATGTACGGATTGTGACAAGAGCTGAAAGACCCCCAATAAAATGATTTTTTAAAAAACAAACTTTTAAACCTCAAACCTGGGAAACACTATGACAGGAGGGGACTGGGAGTCCTATTCTATCTTATGGGATTGCTATTTGTCAGAATTGACTGTGCGGCACCTAATAGCAACCACACTGTAGATGCTTCAATATTTATTTATCCATTCAATTATTGTAATGTTAATTATATAAGGAAATTATATTTATGACTACTATTGGGCCTTGGCAGTACTAGTCACATTTAAGGGGGCTTCAAAAAACTTGTAGAAAAAATGTTTATCATAGTGAAAAATTTCCACAAAATTTCAAAAGGGCCTTTTTCATCTCAATAGCCCCATTAGCACTATGAGGTATTAAATTATCTAACTGATGAAGTAACCAAAGCCTAGAAAGATTAACTTGTTTAAAATTAGGTGTCAAGAGGGACCTGGTGTGGATCCCTATTTAACACTAAAATCAAGGCATTAATCCTTTATCTTGCTGCCACCATGTTGTGCTTCAAAGAGCATTGGCGATAATGTGAACACAAAGGTAAAATGGATGAAATATTTCATAGTACCACCATTCTAACACACTGTAGTATTTTCTACAATGTATTACTCAATATCTAAGTCCTTCTTATAGACTAAATTCTTCTAAGTCAATTGTTAATGTTACTCATATTATATATTTCTTTTAATTACATACAAATAATTTGGACTGCATTCAAATAGGCCATTATTAGACTTAAAAAAATATTAATCCTAAAATTATCTTTTACTATGCTGTAAGGAATCCTCATTTGAAAGCATATTGGTTCTTGTATTATTTGCTTCTTTGTCCGTGAACTTTTACCCAGCTCTCTGTGCAGCATTTGATGAGATTTTTGTCAGAGCATTTCTCAATGTCTTTCACATTGTATCTGATAAAGTAAATCTCCACCAGCATGACTGTCACTTATCTCTCATCAGACTAATGCCCAATTCAAAGTGTCATTTAGCTACTTCTATTTTACCTCCATCAACATCATTTTTTGTAAACATAGTCTTAACAAGGCTAATTATGATGATCTGAAATATTCTCTTATAGCAAAATGACAATGCATTGCTCACTAAGGATTTACAGTTCTTTACTTTATACTGAACTCCACTTAAAAAATAAGACAAATTGCTATTGTTGTCCTTATTGCATGCTCTCAAGTCCATTCTGACTCCTAAAGACTCTCCCAGACGCAGTGGAACTGCCACACGACTTTTCTCGGTTGTCCTCTTCGCTGAGCACACCCCCGCTCCTTTCTCCCCGAGCATCTGTGGGTTTGAACTGCTGACCTTTCACTTAGCAGCCCAGTCCATAGTTACTGGGCCACCAGGGCTCCCTACAGATGCTGTTAGTGAGGACTGGTTAAGAAACAGAAGGTAGAAGAAAATGAATTAAACATAAATAAGATGAAAACAACGCCCAATGATATTGCACTGCAAATGGGGGTATTTCATCGGTAGTAAATTCTCAGACGTGTTGTAGAAAACTGAACAGGAGTTGGAACCTCACCTCAGTTGTATGCTCAGTGAGCAAGACCTGTGTCATTCACCACTCCTTTCTCAGTATCGTGCACAGTGCCTTCTGGGTCGATAGGTGGATGGATGAACTAGGGCCTTGGGAATCAGCTGCCCTCTCATTGTATAGGTGAGGAAATGTGATGCGATAGTCTCAAAATCAAATTTGTGTAAGGGAGAATTCTGGAATTGAGGTTTACTGCTATTCAATCCGGTGCTGGTCCCGGCACACCCAGGAAAGATTTTAGTCTGAATCTTCAGGGCAAAATAAATGCCTTCAGGACTATATAGATATCCTTAGATTTAAAAATTAAATCTTATTATTGAATTATTTAAATGGTACTCAACAGCGTTCTACATTCAGTTCAAGATATCAATAAATATTCTATATACTCAAGATACTCAAAATATAGTACATTTATCCTACATTTCTTAAATAACTAAATAAATATAGCATATTTATCCCTGTGTATTATTGTAGTTGTCACAAACATTTCATTTTGCCTCAGTAAAACAATGCATGGGAAATTTTCTATTATATTTTTAAATAGTAGCCAAGCAAACAAAATCATACTATATTTCTAAAGTTAACCCCCAAATTCCTTTAATACTAAACTATACTGAAAACAATGCTTGCTAGCTTGGAACATTGGCAGTATCATAGTCAATACACCTCACTTGAGGTGTGATTACTGCCAATTAAAAACATCCCTCTTTCTCTCATAGTGGAAAAAATTACTTGAGTATTTTGCAAATCTGTATAAACAAAACTATAAATTTCTAGTTTAATTATTATTTTAATGAGTCCCAATGAGCAGAATCAGGAAAAATGGAGTCTAAAGTAAAGCTTAAATATTGCAAGTTCCCATAACATATTTATTAGCCAAGCAAATATTTTCATGGAGACCCAGGGTGATACAAATGGTTACAGGGCTTGGTTGTTAACCAGGAGATTGACAGTTTGTGCCTGCCCAGGACACAGTCCCCACTTATGCAGACTTGCAAATATACACCTAAATCCATTATTCTGCACATCAAACAGAATATCCTATGTATAACTCAATTTTACTCCCCTTCAAATCAAAAGGGGATCAGAAATAGAACAAAACCTGTTTGTTTTCACACCGTGTTGCACAAATCTTTTATAGATGTAATTTTAGTTCCTTCCTCTGATTCTTTTTTGTTGCCATTCTTCTACTGTTTTCATTTTCATTCCATTTCAGGAAAAGATTTCAGGCAGACTCACCTCTACTGCTTTGGCTCACGAGAGCCCCTAAAGAGCTGGGATTCTGGGTATTCCAGTGTACCTCGTTTACTGTATTTCCAAGCTAATGGCTTTGCCAGATCATTTGTATGGCACCTAAAACTGTCTTTTTATCTTTTCTTTTTTTCAACGTGAAAATATTTAGAACTAGCTGAATAACACTTTGTGAATGCCCTAACTTTTTGATTCTACAGTATGAGCCTCATTATTTCTGCCTCATTATTTCATCATTCTCCAATAATATATGCCAGCGTTATACAAATATCCCACATAGGAATGTTGGAAGTATTATTATATCACAGTCATCTAAGCCCAGATGAGAAGAATGTTTCTCACTAGCACAACAAAGAAATATAGTCTTGCACATTAAATATGCAAAGGAAAGTATATCCTAAAAGAACCAAAGACACTAGGCACAATTGTGGTTGTTTACCAATTGGGAATAGGAACTACAGTATTAATCACAATCCACACAAGTCCTTCGAATGCTAGCCATGTGGACTAAAAGACAGAAGATCAAGTATAAGTTGATAATTACCTTCATGGAAACAATATCAGCAGAAATTGAAGGCTGGTGATTGGTGGACACAAACTATTCTAGCTTTGAACAGAATAGTGTTTCATTTTGCATCTGCAAGATTTCATGGGTAACGAGGATCCTGGTGGTGTGGTGATTATGTATTGGACTACTGGATACAACTTTTTAAGTCTTGGAAACCCACATGGGCAATTCTGCCCTGTCCTCTAGAGTTGCAATGGGTCAGAATCGACCCAGAGTAAGTTTGGCTTGAGCAGGAGATTCTATCACTTAACTGAAAATACACACCGGGACTCTTATCCTCTTAGCGCGAGTTAATCTTCTATCTGTAAAATATCATGGGACATGCCTGGAGCATTTCATTGTCAGACTAGATTTTCCCCACCTAAGAAAGACTTGGCACCCGCTATCATCTACCCAATTCCCACTCCCCGTGTTATTACTGGACAGAGGTGTCTGCAGTTATAGGTCTTTGTGGAAGCACACTGCCTTGTCCTTCTACAGCAACATTGCTGGAAGTTTAACTGCTGACCTTTCAGTTAGCTGTCCAATGTTGAACCCACTCAAAGCTCCAGCTAAAGTAAGCGATTCCCATTCTTGTGTTCACTCTGAAGTAACTTTAGAAGTTCAAGTGGACACAGAACACACATTTCTGACTTGGACTACTTTGCAAGACTCTTCGAGCTTTTGAATTTTCTTCTAGTCTCTGTCTTGACGCTCATAATCCTCACATTATTTGTCAGTTTGTACTCTAGAGTCATGTTCCATCATTTAAACCATCTCTTTTCTAAACCATAACCTCTTTCCCATAAAATATAAACATACATTTCTTCAATCTTTTTTTACTGTTCAACAATGTTTATTGCTGTATTACAATAGTCAAAAAGTAGAAAGCATTCAAGAGTTCACCAACAGATATATCAATAAAATGTGGCATATACATTACACACAATGCAACCATATAAAGTTCCGATATATGTTTTAACATTTTGATGAACCTTAAAGACATGTTCATTGAAATACACCAGGCACAAGAAAGCAAGAGTGATACAACTTCCATTCATATGAGGTGTCTAAAACTCACGGTCATAATAACTCTATAAAGCAGAGTTGGAGCTGCTTGCCCAGATTTCAGAATGTCAATAGTTTTGGAGGAGCCCTGATGAGGCTGATGGCATGTGTTGAACTAGGAAACACATGGCCAAGCATTCCAGTCTACCTGCTGCTCCATGGGACAAAGATGAACCCGGCCCCCTCCACCCTAGCTCCCTACAGAGTTCCACCTCGCCCATTCCTAGTCACCGATATGGTACTCCTCGGGGTAACGAAGTGTGACTTCCAGCACTCCGCTCTGCTGAAACTAGCCCTGCCAAGGTTGCCTTTGACATTTTTATTGCTAAATTCATTGCATGCAGTCCGTCCATGAGCAAGTTGAAGCAACAGTCACATATTGTTCGCATCCCAGTAGAGGAGTTCTCTCTTTCTCTGGTTTTTGCCTCCTCTTTCATCAGGTCATTCATTCATTCATTTATTTATTTAAACATTTTACTAGGGACTCATACAACTCTTATCACAATCCATACATATACATAAATCAATTAGTATAAAGCACATCTGTACATTCTTTGAAAATGATTAGGGCAAAGGTCATTTATTTTTAATAAATCACTTTTGGGGGGCCCCTTACAGTAAGGTGACCAGATGTCATGCTTTTGGCGGGACAGTCCCAATTTGTAACAATTTTTCTCGCGGCTGCGGCATTTTTTAAAAAGTCCCTATTTATAGAAAGATTGCATGACAAGCTAGGGTAGACAGTTTTCAGCTGCCATGTGGCTACTTCGTCAGGATATGAGTTTTATCAATGGTGTCCCGCTGGTGTCCCGCTTTACCAATATTACAATCTGGTCTCTTTACTACAGCTCTTATCACAATCCATACATACATCCATTGTGTCAAGCACATTTGTACATATGTTGCCATCATCATTTTCAAAACATTTTCCTTTACTTGAGCCACTCTACGCCACCCTTCCTCACTCATGAACCCTTGATAATTTATTTTTTAAAATTTCATGTCTTACACCAGCTGCTGTCTCCCTTCCCCCACTTTTCTGTTGTTCATCCCCCTGGGAGGGGGTTACATATGGATCATTGTGATCGGTTTCCCTTTTCTCCCCCCACCTTCCTCTTATACTCCTGGTATCACTACTCTCATAATTGGTCCTGAGGAGTTTATCTCCTGGATTCCCTGGATCATGAGCTCTTATCTGTACCTGTGTACATGCTGTGGTCTAGCCAGATTTGTAAAGTAGAATTGCGGTCATGATAGTGGGGAGGGGGAGTGAGGAAAGGGGAAAGCATTAAAGAACTACAGGAAAGTTCTGTGCTTCATCGGTGCTATACTGCACTCTCACTGGCTCATCTCTTCCTTGTGACCCTCTGTAAGGGGATGTCCAATGGTCTACAGATGGGCTCTGGGTCTCCACTCTGTACTCCCCCTTATTCACATTAATATGATTTTTTTGTTCTTGGCCCTTAATGCCAGATATCTGATCCCAATTGACACCTCATGATCACATAGGCTGGTGTGCTTCTTCCATCTGGGCTTTGTTGCTTCTCAACTAGATGGCCACTTGTTTATCTTCAAGCCTTTAAGCCCACAAACCCTATGTTTTTTGATAGCTGGGCACCATCAGTTTTCTTCACCACATTTGCGTATGCACCCATTTTGTCTTCTGCGATCCTGTCAGGAAAGTGAGCATAACAGAATTCAGGGTTATGAGAACAAAATGCTCTTTCGTTGACAGAGTACTTTTGTAGAACCCCAATGTCTGACTGCTACCTTAATACTTAACATATACATATGTGTACATAGATCTATTTCCATATGGTTATTCATAAATATATTTACATATGTACATGCCTGTATTTAGACCTCTATAAATGTCCTTTGCCTCCTAGTTCTTTTTTCTAATTTCTTTTACTTTCCTCTTGTCCCACTACCATATTTGACCTTCATTTGGGTTTCAGTAATTCCTCTTGGCTATATTGTGCTTGATAAAGTCCCACTGCAAATTATATACCCTCCTCACCATAGATTTTAGATCACCTATTTTTCCCTTTCCCCTGAGTTTGTTAGCACCCCCTCCCTTTCCCTCACCTCCCCATCTCCCATGTCCCCCCAGAACCATCAGTTTCACTGTTTGCTCCTCTGGGTTGTTTATCATGCCTATCTCTTCTAGATAGACATGCAAAAGCAATAATAAGTGCAAAAGAAAACAGCAACAACAATATAAAAACCAACAACAAAATAAGAAAAGCCTATGAATAGTTTCAGGTCTATTTGTTGACCTTTATGAGTGTTTTCCTATTGAGTCTGATGGGGTGCAATGCTCTGGCTCCAAAGTCTATTTTTGGTATACCTTGGGAATTTCATTGTTTTGCTCCCCTTGCTGCTCTGTTGCAGGCTCTTTGAGTTTCACCTTGGTGTGGTGGGGTCAGATTGGGCAGGTCATTCTTTTTCAATGCCCTTTGTTTCTTTTCTTGCTCTACTGGCCACGTAAATAGTCCTCTTTCACCCAGGGTTCCAGTCTTCATATTTTTATATTTTTTTCACACACTT
This sequence comes from Tenrec ecaudatus, assembly GCF_050624435.1. Classification (NCBI taxonomy): domain Eukaryota; kingdom Metazoa; phylum Chordata; class Mammalia; order Afrosoricida; family Tenrecidae; genus Tenrec; species Tenrec ecaudatus. The sequence continues at coordinate 117,877,556 of NC_134532.1, forward strand.
CTTATTGGATTATTTTTGAGGCTATTGCCATCAAGTTAGCTCTCACTCTTGGCCACCAATGTATCATAGAATAACATACCCCCAGGTCATGAACCATGGAATCATTAGGTTCCATTGTCATGGTTATTGTTTCAAATTGTTTCATATCTGGTTGTATGCAGATTTCTCTTATGATATCCAGGCTCTGGGCTCCATATTGAAATATTTTAACTGAATTTTGCCCCACCTCTGAACTGCAATTGTTGCTATTGTTACTTCCTAACAAACTGATTCTGACTCATGGCAAACCTATCTGTGTCGGAGTAAAAATATTCCCCATAGACTTTTGAAGTCTTTGAATTTTGGAAAGCAGATTGCCAGGCTTATCTTCCTAGGTGCTGCTCAGTGGGAATGAATCACCAGACTTTAGGCTAGAGTATATATGATTAAAGCTTGCGCCACTCAAAATAAATCCTCTCTATATACTAGAAATCTCAAAATCAATGTGTCTAAATAACACAATTATCTTTTACTCAGAAATTATTCTTCCTATTTCATAGAAAGTTGTTATTATTCAGAAAGTATCCCAGACCAAAACCATAAACGATTTCATATGTTCTCTCTAGCTTTAATTAATGACAAGAATTTTCAATTTACATACTGAAAAAACATTTTTTTAAGCTCTTTCTTCCCTGAACCATGTTGCTTAAGTCTACCTAACACCTTAGCCAAATTAATCTGGTAATTTACTAATAAATCTCATTTCTATCCCTTTCAAATGAAATGTATCCTTCACTAGCTCCAACCTGATCCCCTTACAATTATAATGTATCAGTAAGATTCTTCTTCAAACCCTCCAATAGTGTATGTGATCTGTGAACACAGCTCATCCCTTCCTCCTCTCAAGTCTATCTCGATCACTCAGATCCATCATCAGGATTCTCTGATATATGTTCTGCAGTCAATGTGCACATTGTGGATGATCTGATGCAATGACATATCTTGTGCTGAAGAGAGCATGTGAGCTATCTTCTAGAAGGAAATAAATTGTTGGTGTTATCATCTGAAATTTATGCAGGTTTGGTTTTATACATAGTAAAGGTAAATCTATTTTAACCTCTCCCTTAGTTTTATAGTTAATCTCTCAATCCTAGGGTTTACTACTTATCCATATAGAACAAACTTTCTAGCAATGCCCAAAGCTTTTGCAAGGCTCTTCAGTCTGATGAGAGTCAACTTCTAATTTCTATCTTCTCTACAAGGACTACCTGTAAAGTCTCTCGGAGCTTTCAGCCTTCTGGTTGCTACTGCTCCTGGATTGCACGTAGCCTTTCCCTATGCATTTCAAGTCAGGATCAGCCAAAGTTGAAATATGTGTTTGTGTAAGTGTGAGCCTCATCAAGATTGACTTGCATCCAGATTCAGCCATCACGCAGATTGTAGCTATCGCTTTTTAAAATAAGGTTTAGTTTTTCTTGATAATATTTTTAGTCTGACATAAACTCCTCTGCAATCATTGGCAGCATGAATCCCTGGTTTGATTATTTTGAAAACATGTTTCCAATATACCAGCCCTTTTGCTTTGTCTGTATCTTTTGTGTTATGTCATGAACTCCAGACTTGTACTAATGTCTCACATACAGTTTATCGCATTCTGTAATATTCTGCTCAGAATTTCCTAAAACTAGATCAATAATTTTGTGGCACTACTAGACTGAACATATAAGATTTAAAACTCTTGGATATCCATTGAAGCCAAGATTCCTGCCCTGGAGACATTCTTGAGTCAGTAAAACATGGACACCAGGACACATGGAGCTATCAGAGGAATGCAGCCACCCCAGATGTTGAAAAGAGACCAGTACCTTCTACTGCCAACCATTGAGAACCTTTTTTTTAACAGCCATGCCTTCATTTCTATTTTCTATACCTAAACAAATACAGAATAAAGTTCTCTTTGTAAAGCAAAAAAACAAAAACAAAAACAAAAAAACAAAAATCCTGGGATTATCTCAGTTGTCTTGCCATATTATCAGAAGAATTGATTTGATGTTTTAAAGTACATTTCTGGAATTTCTAGAGAGAGGAGAGGAAATACTTATTTTCCTAAAAAAGAGGGAAATACAGGTTACTTTATTATTTTCATAGACCAATTACACACTGGTAAAAATGGAAAATATTAGTACAAAGAAGAAATTTAACATAAGTGTTATGCCTTGAATGTTATGCCTTGGATTAGTTTTACATACTAAAGTTAACAACAAAATAGATACTGGAATCTGTATCTCTATGTGTGCAAGTAATACTTTATTACTTACATAAGTTTTAATTCCCTCATTTTCCCATGGTAAAGTTGAGGGAGATATGATGAACAGTTTATTGTTTATTCATCTTGTACTATTTATTATAGCCACCCCCATAGGAAATTGTGTGCACAAACAACTGTTATTGTATGGAAATATGCTATATTGAAGTTGCAAAACCATTGATTAGAAAATATTTTAAGGCTTTAAAAATATTTGTAATGTATTTGTGCATTCAAGTGAAATTACTTGGTATGATTCTTCTTCTATCCATAGTCTTTGTAATCCCCACCAAATGCTTTGGTGTAATGGCTAGGGACCATTGAGTTGGTGCCAACCCATAGCATCTCCATGCACCACAGACTGAGGCATTTCCCAGTCCTATGCCAGCCTCACGGTCGTTCTTTTGCCTGAGCCCCTTGTTGTCACCACTATATCAATCCATCCTGTTGTGGGCCTTCCTCTTTTTTGCTGCCCTTCTATTTTACCCAGCATGATGTCCTTCTTTGGGGACTGGTCTCTCTTGATAACATGTCCAAAGCATGTGAGACCAAGTCTTGCCAGCCTTACCTCTAAGAAGAATTCTGGCTGCTCTTCTTCCAAGGCAGATTTGATTGTTCTTTTGATAGTCCATGGTAATTTCAATATTCTTCCCCAGCACCATCATTCAAGGGCATCAATTCTTTTTCAGTCTTCCTTATTCAGTGTCCAACCTTCAGATGCATATGAGGCAGTTGAAATGTCATGGATTGTGTCAGGCTTACCTCTCACCCTCCAAGAGGCTGGGAGTTTTGAACTGCCAACTTTGCTCTTACCAACCCAGTGCAATCTTCCAGCACTACAAGAATAAGGGAGGAGAAACCAAATAAAGCAGTGGCTTTAGGCAATGACCATAAAAGTAATTTTTATTACAGATACAGTTTTAAATAATAGGTGATCAATTTAATATATTAATTAAATAGTCACTCTGGCTCTTGTTGAGAAGCAGAGTCCAATTAGAGGGTGTATTAGACCAAGTTAACCAGAGATGCAAATCTAGAGACCCTCTCATATGTATAAGAAAGAACTTTATATCACAAAGTAATTATATATGAATAAAACATCCCAACCCAGTCTAACTCAATTCTAAGAGTCTTATATTAGTCCATATGTCCCTCTTCAGAGTCTTTCATCCACACTTCATTAGCAAGAGCTCACTTTTTAAAACAATTTAAATTTTGACATGGAAATGAAATATTTAGATGAAAAATGTGATTTTTAAACTTAAATTTTCAGTTGTTTCAAAAGAGGATGGTGACTAAAAGAGGATGAGAGATAAAGAAATATATCAATTCACAAAACAAGGAGACAAAATACCTAACAACCAAGAGGGAACAAATAATGGAAATTTAGGAATGAAGTCTAGGTTAGAGATACAAATGTATTTATTTGAATCATTATGAATTCATAGTACACAATGGATTGTTTACTTTTACCTCCAAAATCCTTAGTCTTCTCTATTTCTTTAAGTGATTTAGGTAAATGTTAGCTTCGGAAATTAGATTTCCTCATTACTACTCCATACACAGATTGTTCTGGTGTCGTTAACAGCAAACATCTGGCAATGTGTCAGCACTCTCTTCTTCTCTCCCTGGGTTCCTATGTACACATTTGTCCGGCTTCTATGTCTCCATCTATCTTCCGCTCTTTGCTTTAAGTCAAATATGCTCCTTTCAGTTTGAAAGGTTGTTTGTGCTGAGGAACACATTCTTGACTTTGTTTTATCATCCCATCTGTTACATGGTCTCTGAGCGTGTCTTCGTTTCCAATTAGAAGTTTTCTAAGGGCTGTAGGCTCAGAAATTCATCTAGTCTCATCCTAACCAGTAAATCTGGTCTTTTGGGGGAGGGGGGTAATTGCTTTTAATTTGGTCTACAGAAAGAGATAGATTGTTTGCTAGAACATTTACAAAAAGAGATAGATTGTTAAAGCGCTGATGAGTCCATTCTGACTCATAGCAACCGTATGTCCAACAGAATGACAAACGGCCCGGTCCTATGTCACCTTCACAATTGTTCTTACATTTAAACCATTGATGCAGGCACCATGTCAATCCATGTTGTGAAAGATATTCCTCTTGTTTGATGTCCTGCTACGTTACCAAGCATATTGCCTTGCTCCAAGGACTGGTCTCTCCTGATCACAGGTCCAAAGTACAGGAAGCTGTCTCGCCATCCCTGTCTCTAACTTGCATTCTGGCTGGACTGCCTTCAAGACAGATTTGTTCGTTCTTTTGGCAGTCCATGGTGCTTTCAATATTCTTCACCAGCAAAGTAATTCAAATGCATTGAATCTTCTAGAGCCTTCCTTATTCAGAGTCCAAGTTCCACATGCATACGAGGCAAGGAAAATACCATGGCTTGGGTTAGGCGTCGCTTAGTTCTCAAAGAAACAACATCCTTGATTTTGAAAATTTTAAAGAGGTCTTGTGCATCCAGATTTACCCAATGCTGCTGCTTCCATGAGCACTGATTGTGGCACCAAGCAAGACCGAAATCCTTAACTTCAATCTTTTCTCTGTTGTTCATGATGTTACTTACTTGTCCAGCTGTGAGGATTTGGGTCTTCTTTGCACTGAGCCGTCATCCATATTGAACGTTTTCATCAGAAAGTGCTTCAGGTGCTCCTCGTTTTTCAGCAAGCGAAGCCGTGTCATCTGTACATTGCAGGCTGTTGATAAGGCCGAGGCTGCATTATTCTTCATGTAAGCCAGATGGTCTATTTCTATGCTCAGAGCACAGATTGAGAAGTATTGGGAGAGATGCAACCTTCATGCAGATCATTCCTGATTTCAAACCATGCGGCATTCCTTCATCCAGTTCACACAGCTGTCTTTGGATTTATGTACAAATTCTGTGTGAGCACAGTGAAGCATTCTAGAATTCCCCTTTTCTCAAGGATGTCCATAGTTTGCTTTGATCCAACTGTCAACTGCTTTACCATTGCCATTGACACAGGGGGAAACATCTTTCTGGTATTCTCTGCTTTCAGCTAAGAGCCATCTGACATTAGCAATGATATCTCTTGTTCCATATCCTCTTCTGAATCTACCCTGAACCTCTGGCAGTTCTGTCAAGGTTTTGCTGTAACTATTATGAGATGATGTTCAGCAAAATTTTACTTTCAAATGGTATCAGTCATATTGTTTTATAATTAGACTATTCTGTTGGTCACCTTTCTTTGGAATGGGCACCAATATGAATCTTTTCCAGTCCGTTGTCCAAGTAACTGTCTTCTAAAGTTCTTGGCATAGATGCATGAGTGTTTTCATTATTTCATGAGCATGTTAAAACATTTCAATTGATACTTCATTAATTCCTGAGCCTTGTTTTGGGTATTGCTTTCAGTGCAGCTTGAACTTCTTCCTTCAGCACCATTGGTTCTTGTTGTTATATATTAGCTTCTCAAATGGTTGAGCGCTGACTAGTTCTCTTGGGCGCAGTGACTCTGTATACTGTTTGTATATTTTTCTGATGTTTCCTGCATCATTCAATATCCTTTCCATGGACTCTTTGGAAATTGCAACTTGAGGAGTGACTTTTCACTTTAATCATTTCCATGAAGACACAGGCTGACTGCTCTTTCTTTTCAGTTGACTTTGTTCTTGAGAATCAGGTGTTCTTGTTCTCTAGATTCAGTTGGATGTAATCCAGGTCTTACTCGGGCTTTCTACAGTTGACCCCTGCCCTAGCTTTGGCCGCTAATATTGAATTTCACCATAGTCTCTTTTCACAGATGTAATTAATTCAATCCTTGTATATTCCATCTGGTGATGTACATATGTATAATCAAGATATAGGTTGTTGAAAGGGGGTATTTGGAATTAAAAAGTCATTGATCTTGCAGAGTTCTCTCATGGGTCCTCCAGTCACATCTTGAGTGTCTTCCAGCCTGCGAGGTTCATATTTCTGCACTATATCTGCCAATGTTTTGCTGCTAATCATAAGGTTCAATTGATTACTTCCTCTGAAGTTATCCGTCTACTAATTCTGTATGATCTGTTCGTTGTTTAGAACCTCCAATAAGGTCTGTTTACTTTGAGTAACCCTCTCACTGCCCTGGAGTCGATACTGTCACACAGTGACCTTATAGGACAAGGTGGAACTGCCCTGTGAGTTCCTAAAACTGTAACTGTTTACCGGAGTATCATGCCCAGTAGCTGATAGTGTCAAACTGCCGACCTTGAACATTGTTTCCAATGCATAACCACTAAGCCAAAAGGGCTCCTCCCATGCCAGTATTTAAAATATGAATGACTTTTTTTATTAGCTGAGGTGAAATTAATGTATAATTTCCACTTCCTATCTTACTTTAGCTCCATACAATTTCTATTTTTTGCCTCCACAATAATTTTTCCCTGTAGAAATGATCACAAATACCTGTTAAATTCACCGCTAATCTCCAAAGAAATTGTAAATCCTTATCCTGCTAAAACATTGGGCAGCACACTACAGTACTGGCACCCATCCTTCAACCAGGGGGCAGTACAGCACTGATGAAACATGCATTAATCCCGCAGCTCCTGAATGCTTCCCCTGCCCCACTACCATGACCCAGTTCTACCTTACAAATCTGCCTAGAACGGAGGACACACATTGGTACAGATAAGCTCTCAACACATGGAATTCAGGACAGCTAAATCTCTCAAGAACAGTAGTGGGAGTAGTGATATCATGAGGGTAGAGGGGTGGTGGTGACAGGGCTGCCGGAGGGGGTGGGGAGAAAGGGGGAACCCATCACAAGGTTGGATATAAAGCCTTCCCCCACCACAGGGTACAGATAACAGAAAGGTGGGTGAAGGGAGACAAAGACATTGTAAGACACAAAATAACAATAATAATAATAATATATAATTGATCAAGAATTCACAAGTATGGGAGAGTGAAGATGGGGAGGGGGGAGAAGGAACTGATACCAAGGGCTCAAGTAGAAAGAAATTGTTTCAGATATTGATGGCAACATCTGTACAACTGTGTCTAATACTATTGAATGATGGATAGTTACAAGATTTGTCAGAGCTGCCTGATAAGATGATTAATTTTTTTAAAAGATGAATCACAAAAGAAATAAAAAGAGGAAACGACTTTTCTCTTGCTTTTCCCCACATCACATTTTGTAGTTTCCCTATCAAACCTCGGATGGTCCCTTCCTCATACCTTTTTCAGCTCTTTACCTCTGACTTCAAATTATCTGTTAAGCAGAGATCTCAACTAATTCTTACTCTTCTTTTTTTCTGAGAAATTTCATTCACTCACATGACCTCAAATATGAACTATATAGTTCTGAAATACCAAGTCAAAATGTCCTCCATGAGCTCTAAGTTTATATAATCAGTTGCCTAATATACATCTTTTCTTTGGTTAGCTCTCAGCTACTTCAAAAATGTGATACACAGAACTGATCTCTGAGTTTAATCTCTCCCTCTGGCATCGAGCTTAGCTCTTTGTACAATGTTCCTAATATCAGGAAGTGACATTTCTAGACCTCCAGATATGCAAATCAGAGAAAGATTCATTCTTTTTCCTCCCCTCACTTTAATTGAATCCATCGCTAAAGTCCTAATGATTATCTTAAAAATAACATCTCCGTACCTCTCTCCTACACTACAGTAATTCACCATGACACAGTCACTCACCCTCAGGCCCACTATAATAATCTCTCAACTACTGGTGGGTTAAACATCGAGCTGCTACCCAGAAGGAGGTTCAAATCCACCGACCTCCCCGCGGGAGAAAGTTGAAGCTTTCTGTGCCTGTAAAGACTGAAGCCTTGGAGACTCTGTGGAACGGTTCTACTGCATCTTAGGAATTTTCTCTGAGTCAAAATCACCTCAACAGCTGTGGGTTTACTGTTGCTTTGTGACTTTTCCCAAACCCACATTTATTCGCTTTTCATTCATTTTGCACACAGTAGCCAAGAAGTGTTTTGAAAAAGTAAATCATCTCACGCAATCCACTTACAATGTTTAACCTGGTTTCCCAATGCATTTAAGAAGTAATTAAAGAAGTTAACGCTCTGAAATTAATTGACACGGTCCTACATAATTTTGCTACCATTACCCGTGAAGTTTTGACCACACATACTCTTGTCTCATTGATAACTGCCTCTCATTTGCCTGAACGCATCGAACGTTCTCTCTTTTCTGAGTTAGTATTAGGTCCCAGAATGATGGTCCCTGTGTTCTGCCTATACAGCTAGATATCAGCTAAAATGTTGCTTTCTGTAAAAGTCTACCCTTAAAATCTACAAATATGCATGATTATTTTCGCTATAGAACTTGTCGTAACTTGTAATTACATATGTTTTTGTATCTTTATGGATTTAATGATTATGTCTTTAATGAAGGCCTTAGGTGGTGGAAATAAGTATGTACTTGACCACTAACTGGAAGGTTATAGGTTTGAGCCTACCCACCAGGTGGGTCAGAAGAAAGACACTTAGTTCTAAAATACCAGCCACTGAAAATTCTGAGGATCTCAGTTCTACTCTGGCATATACAATGTTTCTGTGAGCCATAGTGGACTCAGCGGTAGCTAGTTTCTCTTTATTAGAATCTAACTGTCATGGAAGTAGATGATGTTTTGTTTTTTTATCCCTAGAGCCTAGGGCATGTATTTCTTTAGAAAATGGCAAAATGGTCGTAATTTAATTTACAACCTTACTCACTACCACCAATCAATTCTGACTCATAATGATTCTACAATTCAGGAAACAATACACACACACACACACACACACACACACACACACACACACACCCCAAGGCAATGCATCTTTACTGGAGCCGAAAGCCCCATCATTTTCCCAAGGAGTAGCTAGTGGAGTGGAACTGCTAACCTTGTGGTTATCAGCCTCATAACCCACTGACTCACAATGTCAATAGGGATCCATAAATTTAAAAGAACTAAATTTAATTTACATGGCTCAAACAGCTCATCTTTTTTTCCTGGTTATTTTGAAAATTTATTATTTTACCTTTTTTGCCCATACTTTTATTGGAGGATCTTACAGCTCTATCACAATCCATATATTCATCCAGTGTGTCAAGCATATTTGCACATATGATGCCATCATCATTTTCAAAGCATTCTCTTCCCACCTGAGCCCCTGATATCAGCTCTCCATTTCTTCCCCCTTCCACCCTCCCTCAAAAACCCTTGATAAGTTATAGATTATTATTTTTCATATCTTACATCATCCTCCATCGCCCTTCACCCACTTTTCCATTATTTGTCCCCCTGGGAGGGAGTCATAGATTGATCCTTGTGATCAATTCACCTTAATATTTTCAAAACCCATAATCCAAAGAAAATTTTATTTTGGTATAAAATGTTTTAAATGAGTTTTGTTTTATTCATTTAATAATATGTTTGGATCCTATTGTGTGTAGTAGGAGCTAAAGACTGATAATACAAAGATAAATGTCGGTCCCTGCATTGAAGTGCTCACAAAATTATGGGAAAATCAGACACTCTGAGTCAGCATGTATTCATTTAGATGTTGGAAACTGTGCTAAGTTTTGTGGATACAGAGATAAATATACAGATGCCATGATCATGACGGAGGTCAGCAGAGCCAGGCTTGCCTATAACAACTCTCTGTGCTAAAAATCATGAATGTGGCTTTCTTTCATTAGGAATAGCTAATGAACCTACCAGAAGAAATATAATAATGACATTTAGGAGGTTTATTGAGTATAGGAAAAGCTATGCCATCCAATTATTCCAAACACAGAGATAACACAGCACACCTCATAAGTTTTTATACTATAAACATAGGTACAAGATATTATATGTAGTAATTTTTTTAGTTTATCAGAGGAACTGTGGAAATACAGTGGTTATGCATTGGGCTTTCAAACCAGTTCAAAGCCACCAGCCCCTCTGCAGGAAAAAGATGGGACATTCCACTCCTGTGAAGAGATACAGTCTAAGGTTTCTACCCTAGGGTGCAGTCCTGCCCCACCCTGTTGGTCACCAGGAATGGTATTACTCTCCATGCCAATGAGTTTGGTCTGATTTCTTAGTTTATCAGATACTATAGAGAAATATGCTACTTTTCAATGATTGATATTCTTTTCTACAAGGTTCAAAACAGAAAAGAGAAATATTAAATAATCTAGACACATGCATTTTCTAAAATGAATGAAGCATGTACACTTTTCAGATAAAATCAGCTGAGTACTTAACCCCTTAGCCACCAGAGCATCCTAATAAAAAGATGTGTGCTGTACACATATTTCCATGTCTCATATTGCATGAGAATTTGATTTTTAATAATCATCATAAAGTAATTTCTTTCAAAAAGAAATTCTTGTTGAAATTGGTCTTAGTCATTTAGAAGCCAAACATTGGGTACAATAAAAAGCACTTCCATTGTTTCTGAAAACCAGAGAACGTGTTTCTAGCTATTTTCCATTTTAGTTCTTTTTGTCTAAAAATAAACCAGCCACCCCGTTCTGCTCCTTCAGCGGTGAACATGTAACTCCAGGGACAAAGAACCCGCGCCCTTTCATCAAAGTGGTCACACTTCAGTCTAAACTCAAGGGGCAGATTAAAGTGTACCTTGAGTCATGTAACAAATAAGAGGACTCTGGTCTCCTTCAGGAAGCAAGCTATCTGTGTGCTCGTAATTCTCTCTGCTCTAAGGGCATTCACAGAGAAAGCAGTGCCTGTGAGCAAGCCCAGACAGAAGGGGGCTTAAACAGTTCATGCAAGATGGAATGAAAAGACAATCCAAATATTCCCTGCACGTTTCAAAGCCCCTCGGTCCCTTTGCTCTCTAGTAAAATTGCCCTGCCCGGCGTTGCAGAGTAAAGCCACTCGGAAAGGTTTCCTTGGCTACTATCTTTACAGAAGTGCGTGCCACATCTCATCATTACTGGGTGGCTTCAAATCACTCACCTGTTAGTAGAGGAAAGCAAACAATTTGCACTACCTAAGGATTTGGATGAAAAGTGTGTAAAGCGTCTAGCCACAAACTTAAAATTCAGCTGCTTAAACGCACCACACACTGGGGGAAAAGAAAAAGATGTGGGAATCCCTTTCCACCGGGACTCACAACCCCAGAAACTCAATGGAGCAGTGCTACTCTGCTCACCCGGGTCACTATGAGTCAGAACTTATTCAGAAGCTTTGTTGTCTCAACCCAGTTTGTCTGGGGAGGATTGTGAACAGGTGAGAAAGGGAGTAAAGGGAGCGGCCGCTATGACCTCCTCTAACTTCACAGCGGGCATAAAAACTCACCAGCAGCATCAGCACAAAGCCAGATTCATAGGCGATCAGACATGCCTCTACCATCCAGTCTGGACAGCAACTGTTCCTCTCTCTCTCTCTCTCTCTCTCTCTCTCTCTCTCTCTCTCTCTCTCTCTCTCTCTCTCTCTCTCTCTCTCTCTCTCTCTCTCTCTCTCTCTGCTTCTTCATTGGGTGAGGTAATTCATTACAATGGCCACCTAAAATTCAAAAAATATAATCACAATAACAAGGTTTCTTAGGATGTTAAAAAGTTACAGTTTGGCATTGACGTATTTTCTTACAGGAATTGGTCTAGGGGCTATTGTATATTAACAATGTTAGATTTAGCTAAACCAACCAAACACTGTTAGATTTACCTAAGCTAACCAAACTCTTCGACCCTGAGTTAATTCTATCCCACAGTGTCCTTGATAGGATTTCCGAGACTAAATATTTTATAGGCGTATATAGCCTCATCTCTCGCCTGAGATTCTGCTGGTAGATTTAGAAAACTAATGTTGTGATTATCAGACCAACATCTAATCCACAATGCCACCAGGAGGCATTCTCAAAGCATACTAGCATCATATGATTCAATCCTTACCTAAATAAGAAAGTCTGGTCAAGGTTCAACTCATCTTTTGAGATAGTCTGCATGTTCATCAGAGATTTTACAAAGTACTTTTTTTTTTAATTTTAACAATTTATTGGGGCTCATACAATTCTTTTCACAGTTCATATATATACATACATCAATTGTATAAAGTACATCTGTACAGTCTTTGCCCTAATCATTTTTTTCTCTTTTCTTCTTTTACATTTTATTAGGGACTCATACAACTCTTACCACAATCCATACATATACATACATCAATTGTATAAAGCACATCCATACATTCCCTGCCCCAATCATTCTCAAGGCATTTGCTCTCCACTTAAGCCCCTTGCATCAGGTCCTCTTTTTTTTCCCCTCCTCCCTCCCCATTCCCCCCTCCCAGTACTTTTATTCCTCACTTGGGGCTGAAATTGGGTTTTGACAGGTTTTTTTCTGTTTTTTTTTTTTTTAAAAACAGCCAACAGAAACAACTGGGAAGATAGTGCTTTAAATCTTGAATGTATTTTATTGAGACTTTTTCTCCATGATTCACTGAGATCAAGATTGAATTTGTTAATGTGTGTATAGAAATAAATAAGCCTGAAAAATCGTATGCAGTGTATGTTGCCCTATCTTAAAATAATTTTAAGTCTGCCGATAAATCTAGTTGTCGTCGTCGTTATTGTTGCTGTTAGGTGCCGTCAAGTCAGTACTCTCTCACAGACCCTGTGCGCCACAGAGGGAAGCACTGCCGAGTCCCGGCCCACCCTCTCAGGTCTGCTGGTTGAGCAGCCCCGTCACTCACTCGTCTCATCGAGGGTCTTTCGCTTTTGTTAGCCCTCCTCTTTACCAAGTCTGATGCCTTTTCCAGAGATTTGATGGCATCGCCAAAGTAAATGAGATAAAATTTTGTCATCCTCACTTCTAAGGAGTGTTTTTCCTATACTTCAGGGCCTGATGTGTCTGCGGTGCTTTTTCTTGTCCAGGGTGATTGACCGTAAGGGAGCTGTGTGGGAAATGGTCTTGATTCGAGGCTGGTAGCGTCCAAGTACACTAACAAGCAAGCTATCTGAGAAGTCCTGGAACAAAAGGTGCACAAAATTGAGATGCTGGACTCAAAACAATTTATTAAATCAATGTAAAATAATAGGAAGCGAGAAGCCAGACGGAGGAGGCTGACACATTTAAATGATACAAGCATGGTTGACGAACTATACTCCCTGAATTTTTAAAGGCTTGCAATTCTTCTCTCTCACTCTGCTTTATTGACTTCCCTGCTGATTATCAGGCCACGGGGGAAATACATCAGAATAAACAGGAGAAATAGCACACAGAAATGCCTGGTTTGTACACACAATTGCCATATTAGATTCATTGACCAGTGTACCTAGCCAGAAGCGGTAGTTACCAGTTAGTCTGCTGAGCATGGATCTTATCTGTTTTTGGACAGAGTATACTTGAGGTAAGCATTCGTCTGCTAACTGCAAGGCCATTGGTTCAAACCCACCAGTCACTCATTGAGGAAAAAAGTGAGGTTGTCTGTTCTTGTAATTTACAGTGTCAAAAACACTATAGAGGGTCCCCAGCAATGTCACTAGAAAGTGACTTATTTAGGAATGGCATAGCTATTGTCTAGAGGGAAATGGTCTGAACTTTTCTACAGCCTTCAATAGAAAGGTAGTTCTTGCTCAGAGGTGGTTCTTGCTCACTGCAGTGTCTTGAAAGAGTTGAATGTCAACTAGTTCTTTTTGGTACAGTGACTCTGTATATTATTTATCTTCACATCTCTAACATTGATTGGGTGGCTGGTTTAGCTAAATCTGATATTGTGTGTGTGTGTGTGTGTGTGTGTATCTGAGAATATTCATTTCTACCATGGAGTATAAGAAAGACAAGAAGAAATGGATGAAACTCATAAAATTTGTTTAGTATATATCGTGATTAAAATATATAAAACACATGAATAGCTTAGAACAAATGGAATATATGCATGACTTTTTAGCAGTCCATGGTGCCGTCGATATTCTTCTCCAGCACCACAATTTAAATGCATCGACTCTTCTTTGGTCTTCCTTATTCGATTTTCACATGCACATGAGGCAGTTGAAAATCCCCTGGCTTGGGTCAGGTGCACTTTAGTCCTCGAAGTAACAACCTTGCTTTTCAATACGCTAAAGGTCTTATGCAGCAGAGATACCCAACGCAACACACCTTTTGAACTCTTGACTGCTGCTTCCATGCAGGCTGACTGTGAGTCCAAGCAAGATGAAATTCTTGACAACTTGATCTTTTCTCCATGAATCATATTGTTACCTGTTTAACCAGTTGTGAAGATTTGGGGCTTCTTTACATTGAGGTGTAATCCATACAGATGGCTGTAGTCTTTAATCAGCAAGTACTTCATGACCTCCTCACTTTGGGCAAGCAAGGTTGTGTAATCTTCATAGCTCAGGTTGTTGATAAGCCTTCTTCTGATCCTGATGCCTCATTCCTCTTCAAATTGTCCAGCTTCTCTGACTGTTTGCACAGCATAAAGATTGACTCAGTGCGGTGAGAGAATACCACCCTGATGCCCATCTTTCCTAGTTTTAAACCACACAGTATGCCCTTGTTCTGTTGAAATGACTTCTTAATCTGTATGCACTTTCCACAGGAGCATAATGAAATGTTCTGTAATTCACCTTCTTCTCAAGAATATCCATTTGTTTGTTATGATACATAGTCAAATATCTTTTCACAATCAATAAAACACAAATAAATACCTTTCTGGTATTCTCTTCTTTCAGCCAAAATTCATCTGACATCAGCAAATGATATTCTTTGTTCCACATTCTATTCTGAAGCCTGTCTGAATCTCTATCTAGCAACTCCCTTTCAGAGTACTGCTACAACCATTGTTACATAATTGCCCAGCAAAATTTTACTTACATGTGATATCAGTGGCATTGTTTTTTAATATGTGCGTTCTATTAGGTCACTCTACTTTGGAATGAGTACAGATATGGAGCTCTTCCAGTCAGTTGGCCCAAGTACTTGTCTTCCAAATTTAATGAGTGGGTCATCCCAGTACTTGATTAGTCTGTTGAAACATTTTGATTGTTATCCCATCAATTCCTACAATCTTGTTTTGGGCTCATGGTTTCAGAGAAACTCGGACTTTTTTCTTGCTCTAACACTGGTTCTTGCTCATTTGCTGCCTCTTGAAAGAGTTGAATGTCAACTAGTTCTATTTGGTACAGTAACTCTCTACATTATTTCAATCATCTTTGGACACTTATTGCATCATTCAGTATTTTCCCATAGAATTTTTAAATATTTCAACTTGAGGTTTTTGCCTTGAGTTCTTTCAGTTTGAGACATGTGGGGTGTGTTCTTCCTTCTGTTTTTCTGATTGTAGGACCCATGCATGTTCCTTAGGGCTTCAGAAATCATAAATATTTATAGGATGAGACAGGCTCATCATTCTCCTGCAGAACAGCTGCTGGGTTTAAACTGCTAATCTTGAAGTTAGCAGCCCAGCACCTAATCTGAAGAGAGAGGTCTTTATAGAGAGAAAACAAATGAAAGTTATGGGTTAATGATTGAAGAAAGGTCAGCTTCAGTTTGAAGCCCACTGAAATGGAAAGCTAAGCCCCTTGGCTAGGAAGGTGTGAATTAACCTTTGTGAGAGCCACCAGCTGGTTAGGGTAACCTTGATGATTGGACACCAAGCCCTATTCCCAATCCCAACAAATTGTCTACACCCTGACATATTCTTCCCAAACAATTTAAATCCTCAACTTCTGTTTCTTGGGAATGCGCCTTGGTCATATTGTTTTTATGCTTGAAATCACCACCTTTAGTGTGGAATATGTCCATTTACAAACCTCTACTATTCCAAAAAATGTCTGTTTAATGCTTTCTTGACCCAGGGAACATATAGTGCCCATCTACATGATCTGCTTCTGGTGGTGCTGTTGAGTGTTACACTGCTAACCACCAGATAGGTGGTTCAAATCCACCATTCACTCTAAGAGAGAAAGAGAAAGCTATCAGTTCTCATCAAGATTTATAGCTTCGAAGGCTCTATATAATGTCAGAATTGATTTGATGACAGGGTGTTTGTTTTCATTGCTGGTTTGGAAACTACTATTGAATTTTTAATGTGTGCTAGTAAGGGCCTAAGTAAGTGTATGATTCAGAAGAAACAGGCCTCGTCCCACCATTCTCAGCACCAGAGATCCCTGGGGATATGTGTGCCACTGTTTGTATCAAAGACATTAACACACACATACCCCTCCACACACACATAATGATTTCATTCAAAATATCCTCTTTTACTGTAAACAAAACTTAAAAGCAGAAATGTTAGCGATGAAAGGGCTATTATTTTGAGAGCACCCACTCAATAGGCCATTTGCCTTTGTTCTCCAATTCTGTAGTCTTGTCTCCCTACTTGATAGTTGTTAACCAAATGACAAATTTCACCCTCCACTGACTGCAGTGACATCCTGTGAGCAGACCTGGGCAGAGGGAACACTTCCAAAGGCCCTGTGTTCTAGAAATTCCCTACTCTGATCACCCTCTAATTATACCTTTTCACCTGGTGAGCAGCCCGTACTTGCAAAACAATGTACTCACCTGAAGCCTTTGCCCTAACCCCAGGTATTGTGCCAGTGATTATACAAATAAGAAGTAAAGATTTGGAAAGTAGTTCATCCATCTAAGAATGAGAGGTTACATTTCCTTTTATTCCATTTATTTTTGAATCTATATATTATAGTTTAATACATTGGCACTTTTTCTGGGCATTTACCACAGCCTTCATAAGCCTATCCCAACCATAAGTAAATTTTGATAGTTTATTGTTGTGTACACCTCAATCAGTAAGGATATTAGTGCACATGATAAGAAGTAAATCCCATGAACATTAGATCATTGCTTCTTTTGCTTTTACTGAGAAGTGGAATTTCTGAGTCACTTCTTGGCACTGTGGAGTAAGTACGATGACGGGAGCATGATTGCTGTCTGATATGTCAACATGGGGAATATCTATCTATCTATCTATCTATCTATCTACTAACAGCATTTCTGCTCCTCACATAATGGGTGTCTTGCATATGATGGGGCATCCAACAGCTTATAGGAAAAATCATTCTTTTCATTTAATTTCTCCATGAACTTTGTGAGTGCCCCTTGTATTTGGCCTGCCACACTTAAGGTTCGGTACAATACAGAATTCAGAGGAGGCTGATGTTCTTTTCGAATTAGTCATTTAATAGAGGAGTCAGCTAGATCTACAAAGTCAGACTGGCATATTACACAGTGCGGCTTGAACAAAAAACAAAAGTTGTTTTTTTTTTCTTTAAAGAACAGAAACTTATTTTTATCCCTGTCCAAATCATAGTTCCAGCAATGTCAATTTTTTCTGCTGGTCTATTTTCTACTCCCTGGTGGTAGTTAGCCATCTTTGGTGTTCTTTGCATGTAGATGGGTCTTCATGCGGTGTCTGTCTCCCCTGTGCATGCATGTGTGTGCCTACCTGCTCTTTACATAAGACTCCCACCCAACTCTGCTTTGGTCTCCCCACTATAACAAATGAAAATCCCGATTTCAAAAAGGGCCATGTTGATGGGTTTGAATTTCCACATTTGATTTTATGGACACAATACACCCTCTAACAGTTGCTTGGTGGCTGTGAGATTATGAACTGAAAAGCAGAACGGTAAGTTGTGGTCAGTGGAATGATCATTCTGTGCTGAGAAGGTTGTAAACAAAACAAGAAGTGTCTTGTATGCACATGTGACCATTTCCAGACATTTAAACTGAATAAATCTTGTCCTGAATAATATGTCATTTATTTTTCCCCTGGTTTGTCAATATTTTATTTAAGGTCCTAAACTGATTTTTTTTTCATTAATGACATAAACCTCAAAAGCGTCTGTCCCACACTAATTTAATATGATACACAATATGCTAGCTGTAGGCATTCCAGGCTAATCTGTAAAGAAGTTAAAAATCTAATGTTTTTTCTTGATCCATGAAGAAAAGATCCCCAGAGCTTACATTTGCTAAAGTAAGAGGTGTGATTCAATCCTGACTTGGTGGATAAAGTGTATTCTTAGCTACTAAAAACAGATACTACCAAAACTTCAATTTCTTGTCCCTACATTTCTTCTGCCACAGACAATAGGTGGTCTATGTGGACATCTTGCTATTGCCTCAGAATGAATATATGCATTCAGGTTCACAAATATCCAACATTAATCAAATTTTACACAAGTCACAATAAAATGTGATATGACATATTGGAGGATTTAGAAATTTCTACCCCAGATTTTATCTTGCCTAAACATTTCAGGAAGTCTACCAAATGATGACCTTTGCCGCTTAGCATCCCTAGCCTGGCTGTGCTCATGCCGTTGGCCAGGCACGGCAACATAAACAAATACTCACAGCACTAATCAATCATTGCTCAGGATTTGTGCTATCCTATGGACTTTTATTTAGAATATCATGACATTGAGTTTGCTTACAATGTCATGATTTCAGCATTTCACAAAGTAGTTTTTTTTTTTAATCAAAGAGCTGACTTTTGCATTTATGTCCACCCTGGAGTTCTGAGACCTTTATATCGCACATAACTCCAAGACTCTGTTATTAGAAAACTAAGCTAACAATTAAAATATATTTTATATAAACATAAATAAAATATATTGCAACAATTGTGTCACTATATAAGAATCAACTTCTCTACAGGTATTCAAATGATTTCTAAATGTTTTGCATCAAAGTTCTAAAGATCTATATGTGAAAATTCAGGGTCATCTGAAAGTTGTGCCCCATTGTCATATTATTTCCCCCTCATCCATGTTTTGCTGGACTTCTTCCAAGTGGATTATTGAGGGGAAAGCCTTTGTAGGGCTTCAGATATTGTCAGAAAGTAATTTCATGCATAGGGAGTTTGTAATCAAACTGCATAAAAATATCCAAATGTGTTTCATGTCAATTTCCTAGCACTAGAGTTAGCACATTAGTCTTCATGATCTTAGATAGTTTCTAGTCTGTAACATTCATTCCAAAAGAAACATAATTCTATCGTTTACTCCAACAATATGTGTTTATAATGTTTATGTACTGGTGCCATTAACCTTAACCTGTTTGCCCTAAAAAGGTGGAAACCAGTGACTGTCGGGGTGGATATACATATGTAACCTCGGGGCACAAGCCATACAGTAACTTAGTAATCAGCGACTTAGGAAAACCATTGGTATTACTTATAGCAGCTCTATATCTTTGAGTTACTTGTTGTGTTCACTTTCATTTATTTTAAAATGTTAGCACCTGCTATAATGGCCAACACATTTGTTGCCTTGGATCTGTTTTCTTGTTTGTTTGTTTGTTTTTGACCTGCTGATTCCAAAAGTGATACCAATTTCCCCTATCAGCTCTACTTTTTGAGATACAGAACATAGGCCATATACCAGTCTTCACTCAGTTTGTCCATAAAAGAATCATGAGATTTTAATATGGTGTTAGATAGACTGAGCTAGAGGAAGTACATGCTGGCTTTATTTAAAGTAGTTTCATTGTGCCACATATTTAGGTCAAGTTATACTTCACATAGTTCCTTTGCTCCAAAGGTATATTGAACAGGGCAAATTACATGGAACCTGGAATTTCCCCCAAGTATTTTTTCACCTTTATTAGGAACACCTTTATTAGCAGGCACTTCAAACTTGTTATCTTAGAAAGGAGCCAGAAAGAAGAGTTACTTTACGATGAAGCAGGAAACCTGCTGGTGTAGTGGGGTATGTGCTTGACTATTGACCGGAAGCTCGGCTTTTCAAGCCCACCAGCCTTCTGGAAGAAAAAGATGAGACTCTTTGCTCCCCAAAAGATGTATAGCCTCAGAAGCCCCCAGAAAAAGTTCCACTTTTTCCTACAGAGTTGTTCTGAATCATAACTGACTGACTAGTAGTAGGTTTGATGCAATAAAGAGAGATGCAAATGTTCTGAAACCCAAAGAGTTCAAAATCACTTAGTAAAATGAAAATGATCCAGTGTTTGATATTGTACGGCCAACTTCTCCACTCATGCACAGGAAAGTTAGAATTTTTCATATAAAAAATATTGGAGTCAACCTTACCTCTTAGAAACATTTAACACGAACTATTCATTGACTTGTATATATTAAAATCGGCTCTGAAATGTTTACTGCATTGTTTGAAGAAAAATTTAGATCTTCAAAATAGTTATGAAATCTGCTATGATGTCTCACATTTTAACACTCACCCTTTGCCTTCCACCTTCCATATATGGGCCTTTTCAATTTCCTTATTTCCCAGTCTTCTCCAGCCGGGTTTTTTGGCTTTGCGATGCTGAACTTGCAGTCTGTAGAGATTGCACCGCGTCCCATATCAAAAGAACATCCACTGTCTCTCCTTTTTCTAAATTACAGTGACTGGACAGCACAGAGAAGAACTACCCTTCGGGTCTCCAAACCTTCACACCTTTTAAACACGACAGACCGACTGGGGCTCAAACCCTACGGTTGGCAGCATACCGCATAGCCCACTAGCCACCATGAGTCCATGTACAGTTCCCCTCAGAAGTCCCTTAATAATTATTTATCAAATATTTCTTACCTTTTTTTTCTTAACCTGTAACTTGTAGGTCTGACTTCTTCTCATCTGTAAAACTAGGATGATAAATGAATAAATTAGTATAACTTAACAGATGAAATTAGAGAAGAACTCTACGTGTAAGAAATATAGAGCTGATGAGGTCTATCTAATGCAATTTTCTGAATCAGCATCCCAAATAACCTCAAAAACAGGCCTAAAAACTGCAACACCAAGTATATTTGTTGTTGTTGGGTTGTGTTATCAGTTTGATACTAATGACATTATTCTTTTTTTTCCCCCACATTCTATTGGGTCACCTTTCTTTGGCATTTTCACAGATATTGATCTCTTCTAGTTATTTGGTCAGGTATCTGTCTTCCAAATATCTTGGCATAGATTAGTTAGCACCTCCAGCTTGGCATACATTTACTGTAACATTGAATTTGGTATTCTGTTGATTACTAAAGTGTTCTGTTTTGCTAAGGCAGGGTTCTCTAAAGAAACAAAACCAAGACACTTGTGATTGTGATTTTATATATATATATATATATATATATATATATATATATATATGGATAATTTATACAATGAGAAGGAATTTAACAGCTAATTAGTCCACACAACAGTACCGAGGGCTCAGTTCAACTCATATTGGTGGAAAAGTTAATATACTGAATGTCCGTCAACTCACGTGTGCTGCCAGGTTCAAAGTCAGGGAAGCAAACAACAGGGTGGGTCAGTGATGGTCAGTAGCTCAGGAGCTTCACCAAGTAGGCCCTGATGGGATCTGAAACTCAAGCACAACAACAGGATCCACGAGACCCAAGCTCAAGCAATGTATACACCAGCAGCCTGGTGAAGCAGGTCTCTAAAGAGACTCTAGCTCTAGCAACGCAATCCACAGCTTGGCTTGGCCCACAGGTAGTGTAGCATCCAGGGTGAGACAGAACTAACTAAAGAAGCAGTACACTAGTCTGATCACCAGGGAGCAAGAAGAAGATGGGATGCCGGCTGTCTTTATTTATTTCAGTTATCCTCTGACCAAGTTGTCACCTCATTAAACTCTACCTGCGTGTTCCTATCGACCTAGTTGGCACAATATATCTATCATACCAACATCTAAAAGAAAAGAGTTTATTTCAATTGCAGACACACAAAATATACCCTTAGTCAACCTTCTGTTATACATAGTGAAAACTAAATTATGACTGGTCTAAATAACAGTATTATATGCTGTAAAAGTTGCACAAAAAATAAGGAAGCCTGGAGAATCATCGCTGCATTTGAATTACGGGAGAAGAATATGGAAAGCATCATGGACTGCCATGAAGAGGAAAAAATCTGTCAGGAGGGTATGTACAACCAGAATGCTCCTTAGTACCATGGAGAGCAAGACCTCATCTCATGTACATGTGGCATGTTATCAGGAAAGACCAGTCCCAAAGTGGAGGGCCTAGAAAAAGAGGAAGAACCTCAACAAGATGGATTAACCCACTGGCTGCAACAATGGGCGCAAACACAGCCTCCATTTCGAGGAGGGTCAGGGACGGAGCACTGTTTTGTTCTGTGGAGCATAGGGTGCTATGAGGTGAGGTTAGTTTGAAGCCATCTAAAACAGGATATTTGAGGAAAATTAGAGGGACACGTTGAATTTTAAATAAGCTATTTAGAATAGAATTCACAGAAAAGGCGCTAATTGTACAAGAGGCTTTATGGAGAAGGTGGTTAGCAGAAGAGAGAAACCCGGATGTAAAAGCACGCTGCCTAGTGGATTCCATCTCATATCAATCCGAACAAGGGTTTCGTTTCTGAGGTGATTTGAGCGACCATTTAGCAGCCCAGCGCTGGCACAGCCGCACCACCAGAGTTGGCCGGCTGTCTTCGTGAGGAGATGCCAAGGTGTGCAGATCCCATTGTGTTCGGTCTGACAACCCTGACTAAAGAACACTTGCTTACCAGAAACTAATGTATTTTCATAAATCATATTTTAAATTGGATTTGCACATATTTATTATACGGACTACATATAGCAATAATTTTAGTTTCATTTTTATGTTCAAAATCTCTTCAGAATTATGAATTAAACCTCTATACATTATTTTCCAGTAAACTATTTTAGACCCAGGACTCTCAAACAAGTTGAAAAACCTCTCTACCCTCAATAGAACTGTTCCTGTGGGGTGGACACTGTCACGCTCTGGGCATAGAGCCTCAGCTTTCTTTTAAGGAACAACTGGAGGTTTCAAACTGCTGACCTTGATGTTGGCAACCCAACCTGTGACCCGCAGTACCACCAGGGCTTCTGCTAGACTCAACAGACATTCAATGAATATCTAGACACAATAGACATCCAATAAACCTTAACTGAAAACAAAAGCCTGTTGTAAAGATCATAAACTGGATTCATAAATTAGAGTGTTCAAATTTTGGGTCCTTGCGTGAGCGTCTTAGTATTTTACTGAAAGATCACGAACAAGTCACTTTCTATTACATAAATCCAAAATATGCATGTAATTCTTATTTGTAACCCTGGTGGTACAATGGTTATACATTGGGCTGTTAGTTACATGGTCAGCTGTTCAAACGCATGATCATACTCAGACACTGTAAGGACCACTTCGGCCCTGCCCCAAGGCTTGCTGTGAATTCGAACAGTCAACAGCAGGGAGTACTTGTAGTCCACAATGTAGCAATGTCAGTGCAGCTCTTTGGTAGAAGAATATGCTTTAAAAAAACAACAACCAGAAAATAAAAAAGACGACATTCTGTTGACTATTGACCTGGATTTTTTTGCTCTGTTGGTCAATTTTCCATTAGTTCAGTACTGGTCACCTGTATGCTATAGGCTTAAGCCCTTAGGGAAGCTTTGCCTTCCACATTGATCCATTTCATGCTTTGTCTATTTCTAGAACCATGTCCTTCCTGACTCATAACCTTGCCAGAATTCATCTGAATCTCCAACTATGGTCTAATGACAAATTCAGTACATAAAATATGTATTTTGACAGTTCCAAAATGTCTCATAGGTAATTTATGTCAGGACTTTCTCTTATTTGCGTTCTAATATGATTGCAGGTAAGAATGAAACTGATTTTATTCAACATAATATTATTTTAAAACTTTTACAATTTTTAAATTCCTAATAGAGGCTTGAATAAATTTGTAGCTGGATACTAAATATTACATGAGGTATTAAATATGTCCCTTTTTTACACAAAGCTCAGTGTTCAGCTTTGACTATATTTTATATACACAGATAATGGACAGATTTTATTTCATTCACAGATACATAAAGCATCCCTTTATGCCTAGTTTATAATTCCTCAATTATAAATTAGATATTGTGATTCTTCATGCATTAATTTATTTTCCATACCATACACCATGGACTCTGCTGGTAGCCAGCCATATCCAAATAGTTAAGATAACCTCTCTCCTTTGTAAGGGTTCAAGATCTAGTGAAGGAGACAGAAACTCACTGCTGTTGAGTTGATTCTGACTCATAGTTCCTCTATGGACAGAATATACTGTCTTTGTGAGTTTCCAAAACTATCGATCTTGAGGGTATAGAAATCCTCATCTTTCTCCTATGGAGAAACTGCTGGTTTTGAACTGCTGATCTTGCAATAGCAGTCCCACTGTAACACACTAAGCTACCAGGGCCCCTCAAAGCAGACAAACTGGTATTCTCCTTCGGTTAGCATCTCCCTGTAGTTTATCGTTCAAAGGCTGGAATCCAAGGAAATGACTCATTCTAACCAAATTCAAGAATTGGTGTATAATCCAGGCGTATAAGTTAATTGCTTACAAATGTAAATAATGTGTAAATGCATAATCACTGTCCAGTCACCCTGTGAACATGTTATCAGAGTAAAGAATTCTGATTAGTCTTAAAATATCACCAGGTTATGACATACCGAAGGACCAACTGAGCCCAGTTTTTGCAGGCTAATACAGCTTTCTAGAGCCTCAATGGTTACTTGGGTTTGGGTAAGCGCTGATTTTCTTTAGGTTAGGTGAAATATATTTGCTTATGATTTGGTGAGTGCTAACCACTCCCCAAGGTTGAAAAAACACAAATGATGTTACAAACATACTGGGTTTTTAAAAATGATTTTAAAAATTCTTATTGTGAATTAGGCGTGTGTGACAGGGGTGGGGAGCATTTCAAACCATTAGCTCTTCAATCAAACATTTAACCCACTCATCCACCACATCGCACCATACCCTATCCCACGCTTCTCCCCTGATTTCTATTCTCCCCCTCTGCACCTCCAGCCTCCATTTCGGCCAGGTCAGGACCTGCCAACCTCCAGTGCATTGCTTCGTCTTTCCACCATGCTCTACCTCCCTTGGGAACCTCCAAAGATGACTCCCTTTGGTTACAAGTTTACTCTTTTGAGACTTACCATTAGCACTTAACCTTACATCATTCACTAATTTTTAATTTATTGACTATTCCTTTGACATAAAATTGACTCAAGTCTCCCAGTAGGGAAGCATGACTGACAAGATTCTATTGAACCATTTATATACCTATATGATTTTTAAATTTGCTAAGAATGGCCTCTTTTCTTTCTTTCTAGGTTGTAAAAATGATGATCATCGTCGTGGTGATATTTGCCATCTGTTGGCTACCCTATCATATTTATTTCATCCTCACTGCAATCTATCAACAGTTGAATCGGTGGAAATACATCCAGCAGGTCTACCTGGCTAGTTTTTGGCTGGCAATGAGCTCAACAATGTACAATCCAATCATCTACTGCTGTCTGAATAAGAGGTAAAAACAAAACTACCAAATACAAAGATCTTGTCCCTCCTGCCATCGCATGGAAGTTACAGGTTAAATCAAAAAAGTGAGGGAGCATTTTTCATTAACCAAGAGGAGCACGCAGCTTGATTTATTTTTGGTCCCTACTCCTGAGGCAATATTTTGCCTTAATAATTACACCCTCATAACAATGTTCTTAAAGGTGACAGTGGGATATTTTTTATATATACTAAGTGATCCCTGGAAACTCTCCAGAGCTGTACTAATAGAAATGCGTTACTAACGAGAAGAAATAAGATAGAAAGCTGCTCATATCCTCAAGGAAATGGAGACATGTTCTAGACGTGCACAGAGGGTTTTGGATGGCATAAGTAACCAGACCCTCATCTCAAAACTGCTGCTTTGCAAATAGTTTTCAAAATAGAAGGTGCAAGTAGGAGGATGGTAGGAAATTTTTCAGAAGAGCAAGGGGAATTCCACCCCTATTCCTGCAGAGTGGGGTGCAATAAGTAAGAGAGGGTGCAGTCTCCATAGAGAAGGCCTCTGAAGAAATCAGGGGTGTCAAGGGAACGCTGATTTTAAGTAATTTTTAAAGAAAAAAGAGAGAATAAAGCTAAATTAGACAAAAGGCAAAACGTGGTTTTCAGAAAATAACAAATGATACTCCACACATGAAAAGGTAGCATTTGCTTCACAGGTGTGGCAATTTTGTTCAATAAAAACCAGCCACAGTTTGTGCACAAGTAGAAATGTAACTTCCTCTAAGTGACTGAATGTCTTGCGTCCTAAACTCTTTTCCCGGTCGAGCTTCCATAAGTGTAATAAATATTTAATCGACCCGTACTCATTTTCATTAATTCCATAAGCCACCGCACAGCATTTGTTTTTAATCAACTCCATTTAATAGTCTGCAAAGTCAAGGACTTTACCCATGCACAATCAAGATTAATAATTAATTCTAACAATAAGTGAGATCAATTTAGAAATGTGTAATTATTTCTGAAAGAAGTTATTTGAAATATGTCATATTGTAAGTAACTTAACCAGAAATACTAATTCAATTTTACTTATGAAAATATATAAAGTCATCGTCAAAACATGCACTATTCCTTGGGCGTATTGATTACCTGAGGCTTGCTTTTACTGTTCAGTCACTTGATGAGAAATTAAGATTCTATTCAAGTTAGAAAACTTAAAAGACTAATTCAAAATTGTGGAAAAGCTTGTACGAATTTGATTAGAAAATCAAATGGAAAGCGCCAGCTGGTGCAGTTGCCTTAAATGGGGTTTCTACGGTGGCGGAAGGAAGTTTCCACTTGAAAACATGTCTTTTTCTTTCTTTTTTTTTTGCCTTGTGGTTTCTCAGATTTAGAGCTGGCTTCAAGAGAGCCTTTCGATGGTGTCCCTTTGTTCAAGTTTCTAGCTACGATGAGCTGGAGCTCAAGACCACCAGGTTTCACCCAACTCGGCAGAGCAGCCTCTACACCGTGACCCGGATGGAGTCGATGACAGTCGTGTTCGACCCCAGCGATGTAGATGGCTGCAAATCCAGCCGGAAGAAGAGGGCGATGCCCAAAGATGCCAACTCCAACAGCTGCTCCCGCAGGAACTCCAAATCTGCCTCCACCACCTCAAGCTTCATAAGTTCGCCCTATACATCTGTGGATGAATATTCATAACTCAGTTCTTGCTGTGAAGAATAGTGTGAGCATCATGGCACCCCCCCCCCAGCCCCCTTCTCCTGCAGATTGGCCCTGTCCTACATGGGCCCCTAGAAAAAGAAGGGCAATCTTTAGGCAGCTGTGCCTCAACTGGGTTTTATTAATGTAGCAAAAATACCATCAAAATAGTTGCTTCCCCTCAGATTGTATCTGCCCGTTGAAAACTTTAAATTGCTATGTGCAGTGATCATGTATCCATTTTTTTTCTCTTTTAAAATGTGCAGCATGTATTTCTGTAATTCAATTGCTACCGTTTTTCAAACGCAGAAAGATGCTCTGTAATATAATATTGTGAGTGCATGGGAATAAAATCCATATAAATGGAACTTAACTCATCTACAACGATGAAAGGGAAAAAATCAAATCACTGACGCCCTCGGTTTTCATAGCTATCTTTAAAGAACAGTTACGTTATAAGAACTACAAGTCCTTCTACTGAAGAAATGAACAGCCCCCTTGGTCTTTGAGACTGGTTGTCGGCCTTTCGATGAGCACAGGACATAGCAATTCATGACAATGAAGGTAGACAGGACCATCTTCAGCTCCAAAGGAAAATGTGCTTCTCTTCCGTTAACCCGAGGAGAGAATTGAAGGTGGACATTGACTTTTTCAACTTTGAAGTCAAGTAGTTATCCCCTGCCCTGGGTGAAAACAGAAGTAAAGATAAAGAGAAACTTGAGAAAAATCTCTCCACTTCCAAACTCTTTGAAAGAGAGTAGTGATGGTGACAAAAAGAAATGCAATAGAAATTTATTAATGTAGCTCTGGGAAAATCAAGCAAAATATGGACAGGTTATAAGGTATACAATTCTAGACAATAATTTGGAGAAGTGCAAACCAATACCCATGAGGATGAGTGTAACACAGCCCCTTCCACAGAATGAACTTTCTTTTCAGCAGTTCCCAACCTGTGGATCGCGACCTCTTCGGGGATCAAAGGACTCTTTCACAAGGGTCGCCTGATTCATAACAGTAGCAAAATTATAGTTATAAAGTAGCAATGAAAATAATTTCATGGTTGGGGAGGTCATCACAACATGAGGAACTGTATTAAAGGGCCGTGGCATTAGGAAGGTTGAGAACCACTGACTTAGATGACTGACAAGCTTTGAAAGAAAAAGAAGAACTAACATTCTAAATAAGCATCAATTTTACTATAAGAAATAATGTCTAGGCATCTTTTTGAGAGTCATTAAATTTAAAGTTATATCTATAAGTGAGGCATTTACCTTCCAGACTTCTGTGTTTGTAAATCATGTTTCCTTGAATTGAGTAACTGTCAATTCTGCTCCAGAAAGTAGAATATAGATATGTGTGTAGAAACTTCTTTATAATATTATTATATTCTTAAAACTTTCCATCTAAAATAATTGCTCTCATCACTTGAATTTTTTTGCCTCTATCAAAGTTGAAAATGAATAAACTTTTTCTAGAGCAAGACAAAAACAATTATTCAGGGAAAATTAATCTACCGCTAATAAAACAATTAATATGAGAAACTTTCCCCTTCTCTGGAGGCAAAAGCCAAAAATATCCTATTGTAACAAAATGCCAAAGTTCTACATATGCAGATTCACTGCCATTGAGTTCATTCTAACCCAGCAGGACAGGGAGAACTGCCCCTGTGGGTTCCCAACACTGTCCATCTTGACAAGAGCAGAAAGCCTCATCTTTCTCCTGACCCTGACGTCAGCAGCCCAACGTGTCACCTCTACACTATCAGGGCTCCTGAAGGTCCATATACATAACTTTTGCTTTTTTTCTGATACAACAATTAATACACTCTGGTTCTCACAAGTTCACAGACATACAATCATTTCGATCACAGAAATAACTGCAAGGAGTTAAACTTGAATGCTGAAAACATAAGTGGATATCACATGGTTGTCACAAGCACGTCAATAAGGTCTATGAAGCCTGTGTAGACTTTAGTTAACAATAGCAAAAAGCTACATTGAGTTGATACCCACTCACAGCTACCTTGACCCTGTCGTAGAACTGGCCCATAGAGTTTACAAGGCTGTGACTCTTTATAGAAGTCAACTGCCGCATCTTTATCCCCGCACAGAGCAATCGGTGGATTAGAACCACCCACCTTCTGTGTTAGCAGCTGAGCCCTTTAAACCCCGTGCCAATCAATAGAGCTCCTGTAGGTAAGAAAATGCATTTTATGATTGTAATATAACCATGTTTTTAAATGTTCATTCCTAAAAATTGTAAATGTTTATCATACAGTATAAAAGTATCAAGCCTGGTAATTAAAAGCAGGCACTCTTCTCTTCTTAAAATTGTAAAGGACTAGGGGACTTGCACTGATGAATGTTCTCAGTACCTGAGACCATATTTAGCTTTATATTTAAAGATGTAGTTTACTTTAATGTAGTCAGCCTCTACCAGAGTGACTTTGAAAAACGTAACTTTAGAGCTTCAAACATGCTGGGGAATTTCAGCATAAATTTCTGAAACATTTATAAGGAAAGATATTGTATATTAACCTGCTTTCTTGTGTTTTGTTGTGAGTAGATTTATTGTTACTTTGGTTAACCAAGCAACATCTCATCTAGAAAAAACAGGATCATCCATTCAATAAGTACTCTTGGCTCTTTAACAAAGACTTATGAAGCCGAATTCCTTTTAGGTTTAAACACTTATTATAACAATAAAACAAGTGACTACAATGGTAAAGAGATTCCATGGTAACTCTTCTGTCCAAATGTTGACACTGGGAATTGTAGAATCACATATAAGGAAATTGGTTTCAGTGGAAGGCATATTAAGTAAAACTCTGCTGACATGACCATGTTTACCAAGGGTTTGGAAGAATTTGCTTCCAAAATGTACTCTCCTTTCTTTGATATTAAAGTTCAGTGTGAATCATTTTGATTGTTTACTGACCCATAGACACTCAGAAAACCGGACACATGGTTTAATAGAAAAATATATATACATTTAATTTGTATTGCATTGCATCTGGACACACTGCTTTTGAAGTAATGTGTGCTGGGAGCAAAATTAAAGCCAACACAACTCCTGTAGAATCCATTCGCAAATCTGTTTCTTTTCCACCCAGCTCAGAATACAGTCTCCCAACTTCATTACAGTGGTGTTTTTGAGTCAGCTCAATACCTATTTTTTATTACTTCCCACCAACCTCTGATAGACAAATCTGACCAGCTTCAAAGTGACTTTCATCCTTAGAAACCACAGAGAACTAAAAGAACCTAAGTACCAACCCACAGAAAGAAAGATAAAGCAGGGTAAATTTGAAAAATACGTTTTAGTCAGTCAGGCTTTGGGTGGAACTGTTATTTGAATGCAGAATTTCCTCAGAAAGTGTCTGATTACAGTTTCTGGTAATTTATTATGTCAAGTATAAAGGCAGGAGAATTACAACAATTTCTTAGACATTTATTTTCACTTATTAACTCTGTGTTCCATGTGTTTATTTGACATTAATAGCAATTGATTCACGACACCGTGATATACATTTGGAAACCAAGTTTTTCGATTGGACCTAATCTTCGGCATTTAACAGGAACCATCTGAGTTCAAGCTGGCATTGCTAGTATGCCAGAAGTTAAGAACGTGAAGCAGAAGACTGACCATGGAGATTAGTGCAGTTTTAATAACAGTCGTTAGGGCCTTGCAGAAATGGAAAATCAAGCCCCCAAATGTTGTAGAAGGTCACTATATTGTGTGTTGTAACATTTCTTGTTCAGAAATCTGTGAAGAAACAAATGTATATGAAGTGTACAGCTAGTGAATAAAGTTTCACCACCTGAAAAAAGTTGTGTTCCTTATACTTAATGGGTTTAATAAATTAGTAGTACCCTTTGCACAAGCACATGCACATAGGGGTCAAATTTAATTTTTCTTTCCATTTTTAAAAAGCTTTAAAATTATACTAAAAATCAAAACATGCCTCAATGAGATAGAGTGACACAGAGTCGGCAACAGGAGATTCAAACATAGCAGAGATTGTGGGGATGGCCCAGAACTGGGCCGTGTTGGTTCTGTGGTCTGTGGGGGTGCAATGATTTAGAATGGACTCGAAGACTCCTATCAACAGCAACTTTTACCTACTTTGTAGAAAAATATCATGTTGAGGATGAGTCTATCTAGAATAAACACACTCATCTAAGTGTTGATTAGGGCTACATTAAAATGTCAAGTTCTCCTACGGGAAGCCTAGCGTTCAAGCTACAGAAAAGGCGTCTACACTGAGAGCTGATTCAGATGAGTTGGAACATAGAGCCAGTAAAGACACACAGTTGAGTGTATAACCTATTAGTTCAGAGCCATGGCATCAAAGTTCCACCAACAGATAAATCTGAGCTGAAATCCAAGCTCTTCTATCTGCTTTTAAGGAGCGTTAGGCACGTGACTCGCGGCTCTGAACCTCTAATCAATGAAAAGGGAAAACGGTATGTTTCTCAGTGAGCTAACGTGAGGATTTAACGAGCTAATGAATGAAAAAAGCAAATCCAAGCAGAAACAAATGTTCAAACCAGTATTAAGGAAACTCTCAGCTGGCTCTTCTACCTCCACTGGGGGAAGGAGGAAGCATTGTAATGCCGTGAACAGTTAGAGTCTTGGGAACCCACCGGGACAGGTCTATTATACCTTGTAAGGTCGGCATGAGTTGTAATCAACTGATGGCAGTGAACGTAAAGCTCTTTCAGGATTTGTAATGTAACAAAGTGAACAAAGCCAAAATCACTCAACTGCTAACCAAAAATTCAGCAGTTGATGCTCATCAACACTTTCATTGTAGAAAGATGTGTCAGGCTGTGTTCATAAAGACTTATAACCCTAGGGTCAATTTAACTCTGACCTATAGAGTCAATGTGAATCATGAGTAATCCCACTGCAACAGATCTGTGATAAGCATTATGAAGCACTCCAATACTAGGCAGGCGGTTTGTAATTTGAGCCCACCCAAAAGCACCTCAAAAATCATGCCTGGTGATTTGCATTCTAAAGGTCAAATTGAAGGTCACTGATATAGCCTCCTTTAGCTACCATTTAGTTACAGGATGTTTTGAGAACCAGCAGGAGAACCTGTGCTGTGTGTGCGTGTGTGTGTGTGTGTGTGTGTGTGCATGTGCGTGTGCATGTGTGTGTGTGTGTGTGTGTGTTTTCAGAGAAATTGTTGCTTGTCTCTGAACAGGGACCTGAAGGTTGTGAATTGCCTGTCAGGGGAAGTAATGTATATTGGGGCACATGAAACTAAACTAATTTCTTGGGAAAGATGTAATCAAATGAGCCATAGAAAGTTAAGGAAAATGAATGTTAAACTTTAAAGGGTAATAAATGCAGGATAAAAAAGTACAAAAATTTCTTTTGAAGAGTTTCCTTGGCCTTCCACTGATGGAATTTTCAGTGCTTCCTTTCCTATCTTGAAAGAATTCTCAGAGGTACCCCCATGTTATGTGGTAACAACGACTTACACTACCTTTCTGTTTCCACCGGCTATGACGACATACAATGTCTCAACCCCACTTAGACCCAAACCAAGCCCTACGCTGCCATCTTACAACAGGCAGAGATGAAGCAGCAGCCCATTTTAAACAAAGCATCAGGAAATCTCCATTGTTGGATGCTGCTGCGTCCATTTTGACTCAGCAAACCCATGTGACAGAGCAGATAAGTCTCATTTGGCTTTCTAGGCTGTAATATTTCTGTAAGAGAGGAGACTGCCCACTCTTTCTCCTACTGAGTCACTGTGTAGGTTTGCGCCTCTAACATTTCGCTTAGCAGCAGACTGGTTAACAACTTGTGCCACAAAAACTTTTAAGTTCTTCAAAGTAAAATACCATTATATCCACTAACCTGCCCGACACCACAACAACTTCTGCAACTCCGGTCCAAGCCACCTTCATCTAGTGCCTGGATCATTCTGCTGGATTCTACCTATGCCTTTCTTGCAGTCTTTTAGAAATAGCACCACATCATGTCACTCCCCCGCTCAAAACCTTCTCATAGTTTCTCATTTTGTTCAGAATGGAAGTCTGCACCCTAACAATGATCATCTGCTCAATAACTTTATGATAACAGTGCATCTTTCCAAAGCGTCCCTGACTTCTGTGCTCTTCCATTTAGACCATGTCAGTACAGCCATGGGCATCCTCCAGGGACCCTCATCGTGTTCTGTGTCAATGCTCGTTACATCAAGGATCAAATGTTACAAGTCCCGAGAGGCAACACCAGGACTATAGTGTGGATGGTGGATGGTTTCCCAAGAAAATTCTTATAGAATGGCTCTTGCTACCTCAAAGAAGAGCAGGTGCATTGTCATGATGGAAAAACTTCCTCGGGTCAACTTTTTTGAAATTTTCTTTTCCCTCAAGCATGCAGTTTTCAATATCCTTGAAACGTCTTCCTCATATACCCCATGATCATCCTGTTTTTCCTAATAAGCCCCCATGAACACCCTATATTCTTTGAAAATATTTATCAAGATTACCCCCTCTGGAATGCCAAAAAATGCATGGTCATAACCTTGTGAACTGGCCTCTCTACCCTATATTTAATTGACCCAGCAGAAACTTCCAGAAGACACAATGTAATTTGATTTTTTAAGGAACCCTAACAAGATTAAGACAAGTGTGTTACTGAAGGGATTTGTCTGCTGTTATCCACTGATTGTAAAGACATGTTTAAATACATTTTCTTTGGTATAAAGTTATGCATGTATAATTCATAATCCTACTAGCAATATTCTTTTAGTTACCCTTATATATAAGAAATAGATGTTTTTCAATATAACCTGAGACTAATTAGTTAATTACCCTAATATTAATAAAGACAAATGAATAACCAAAAATGTACATTATCAATGTTCCATATGAATAAAGGTGTAAAAACACACAACAAAATCTAACAACTTACAACACAACATGACAAATTGGGATTTGCTCAGGAATGCAAAGTTGGTTTAACATCTAAAATTCAATTGATAGGCTATGTTGTTGTTGCTGTGTGTGCCTTTGACTACCCCATAGAATTTCCCAGACTATAATCTTTTTGGAAGCAAAATATTTTCCTGAGGACAACAAAGATGTCTGACAAAATGCTGCCCCCAAGACTATTCCAGTGACACCCTTTATCCACCCTTGGCTTAAATTCAAAGAAAAGTGTTTCCTTGGCGGTGAGCTTTTAAAACTCTACAAGGATTGTTGTTGTTCTTTTTATAAAAATAATTTTATTGGGGGCTCATAAATTCTTATCACAATTCATACATCCATCCATTGTGTCAAGCACATTTGCACATTTGTTGCCATCATCATTCTCAAAACGTTTGCTTTCTACTTGAGCCCTTAATATCGGCTTCTTATTTTCCCCGCCTTCCCTACTCCCCCCATGAACCCTTCATAATTCATAAATTATTATTATTTTGTCATATCTTACACTGTCCAACATCTCCTTTTACCAAATTTTCTGTTGTCCATCCTCCAGGGAGGATGTTACATGTAGATCCTTGTAATTGGTTCCCCCTTTCTACCCCACCTTCCCTCCACCCTCCAGGTATCGCCCCTCTCACACTGGTCCTGAAGGGATCATCTGCCTGGACTCCTTGTGTTTCCAGTTCCTATCTGTACCAGTGTACATCCTCTGGTCTAGCCAGATTTGTAAGGTAGAATTGTCATCATGGTAGTGGGGGGAGGAAGCAATTAAAAGCTAGAGAAATGTTATATGTTTCATCGTTGTTATCCTGTACCCTGATTGGCTCATCTCCTCCCTATACTCCTTCAGGAAGGGGGTGTCCAGTTATCTACAGATGGGCTTTAGGTCTCCACTCTGCACACCCCCTCATTCACAATGATAATAATTTTTTGTTCTTTGATGCCTGATCCCTTCAACACCTCGTGGTCACGCATGCTGGTGTGCTTCTTCCATGTGGGCTTTGTTACTTCTGGGCTAGATGGCCGCTTGTTTATCTTCAAGCCTTTAAGATCCCAGATGCTATATCTTTTGCTAGCTGGGCACCATCAGCTTTCTTCACCACACTTGCTTATGCACCCATTTGTCTTCAGTGATCATATCGGGAAGGTGGGCACCCACTGATATGACTTTTTGTTCTTGATGTCTGATATCTGTTGTTCCTCTTCTTAGGTGCCATTGATCAAGTCAGTTTTGACTCACAGCCACTGGTGCACAAAAGAATGAAGCACTGCCCCGTTCTGCGCCATCATTACCATCATTACTGTGTTTGAACCCATTGTTGCAGAAATCTCCTTGAGGACCCTCCCCTGTTTCAATGCCCCTCTACTTTGCAAAGCGTGATGTCTTCCTCCAGAGATTGGTCTCTACTAAGAACATGCCCAAAGTATGCAAGACAAGGTCTCCCATTCTTGCTTCTAAGGAACATTCTGGCTGTACTTCCTCCAAGATGGATGGTTGTGTCCTTTTAGCACTCCGTGATACTTTCAATAATCTTCACCTCACACTTCAAACGCATCCATTTTTCTCCAGTCTTTCTTATTCTTTGTTCAATAGAAAGACTAGATTGTTAAAGAAGTTAGCAAACATTAAAGTATTGTCTGGAATAACAACCAGAGATTTTATTTGATTCAAATCCCTTAATTTTAGGGTTCATATACAGCTTTAAACACACTGTATAATATTGTTGTGTTGTTAGGTGTTGTCAAGTGGATTTCAATTAATAGCAACCTTACTTGCAGCAGAAAGAAGCACTCACTTGTCTAACCCTGGGCCAATCTCAAAATTGTTATTGTTGCAACCACTGTGCCAAGAAAGATCCTTACAGGTCTTCTCTTTTTCACCGACTCTATACTTTACCAAGCACGATGGACTTTCCAGGGACTTGTTCCTTCTGACGACATAAAAGAAACGTCTCTTCTATCTTTGCTGCTAGGAAACATTCTTTCAGTACTTCTTTCAAGACAGACTTATTTGTTCTTCTAGAATTCTATGCTAATTTAAATATTTTATACCAACATCACAATCGAAATGCATCAATTCTTCTTTAGTCTTCCATATTCATTGTGTAATTTTTAATATTCTCATGCCATGTTTGAAATTACTATGGGTTGGATTAGGCGCACAACAATCCACAAAGTGACAATTTTGCTCCTTAGTATGTCAAAAAAGTTTTTACCACATATTTATCCAATGAAATATCATCATTGCATTGCTGTTTCCATGCGCATTGATTGTTGTCCTTGATAACTTCAGTGTCTTCTCCATTTACCATGACGCGCATTGGTCCAATTGTGCAGATTTTGGTTTTCTTTATATTGACTTGTAATCCACACTGAAGGCTGGAGTCTTTGATCTTCTTCAGTAAGTACTTCTAGTCCTCTAGTGTCTCCACAAACTAGGTTGTGTCATCTGGTTTACAGAGGTTATTAGTGTCTTCCTACAACCCTGAGACTGCACTCTACTTTATATAGTTGAGATCCAATAATTATTTTCACAACATACAAATTAAGTGTAGTGAAAGAATACCACACACTTTTCCTGATTTTAAATAATGTAGTAACCCTTTGTTCTGTTCCAATAATTGCCTCTTTATCTGTGTACAGTTTCCACAACACATAATGAAATTTTCTGGAATTTCCATTCTTTTCAATGTTATCCATATCTTGTTATGGTTCACACAGTAAAATGCCTTTGTATTGGCAATAAAACAGAAGCAAACATCTTTCTGGTGTTCTCTACTTTAAACCAATATCCATTAGACATTGGAAAGGATACTCCTGTTTTCATGTTGACTTCTGAATCTTACTTGTATTTCTCGTTGCTCTTGGTCAATGTAATGCTGGAATGATCTTTTAATTACCTTCAACAAAATTTTACTGGCTGGTGATAGCAACAATATTGCTCAATAATTTCTGCATTCTCTTGGGATATGTGTCTTTGAAATGGGCCCAGATACAGATCTCTTTCCAGCCAATTGGTCAAGAACCTGCGTTTCAAATTTCTTGCCATAGCTGAGTTAACACATCCAGTGTGGCGTCTGTTGGTTGAAACATTACAACTGACAATGCTTTACACTAATGCCGTCTGTGCAGCTTGGATTTATTCCTTCCAGCCTACTGCTTGCGATCACCCAGGCCTCTTGAAAGCGATTGAACGCGAATGATTCCTTTTGCGACAATGATTCTGGAGTACTCTTCTCATCTTCCTTTGATGGATGCCTGCATCATTCAATATTTTGCTCATAAGCCCCTCTCATATTTTGACTTGAGACCTCTATGTTTTCTTCGGTTCTTTCACCTTGAGAAATACTGCGTACATTTTCCTTTTAGATTTTCTAACTCTGAATCTTTGCACATTTAATTATAATACTTTTTTGTCTTCTGAATTTGTCTTTTGAAAATTTCTGTTCGGCACTGTTACGTCATCATTTCTTCCATTAACTCTAGCTACTCTACATTCAAGAGCAAGCTTCAGAGTGTCTTCTCATATTTATTTTTGCTCTTTTCTTACTTGGCTGTCTTTTTACTGATCATTTGCTTTCTTTGTGTATGATGTTGTTGATATCATCATACAGCTTCTCTCACCCACGGGCACTAGTGTTCAGTGCACCACATCTGTTTCTTGATGTCCTCCAAATATAGATGATATACACCGAAAGCTTTATTTGACTTCATGGGCTAGTTTTCATTTTCTTCAGCTTTAAGCAACTTATACTCTGTTCTTCGGTGACCTCTGCCCTTGCTTTAGCAATTTTGAGATTCTTCATCATATTTTCACACATATATAGTTAATTTAATTTCTGGAAATTCTATTTCATGAGGTCCCCATGTAGGTCACCATTTACTCTCTTAAGGAAAAAAAAAGGTATTTCTTATAAATAAAGTGTTGGGATTTCCAGAATAGTTTTTACCTTCTAGGTCATATTTTTGAAATACAGATTCTTCCTCTTTGTTTCTAATTTTCACATTTCAATCACAACTAATTTCCAATTCATCTTGATTGCCTATTTTATCAATGTCAATCTGAAAGTTGATAGACTTTTTCCATTTCTTCATCCTTTTTCCTAGTGGTTGGTATAAAAATTTGAACAGTAGTCTGACTGCCAACTGGTCTTCTTGCAATTAAACAGATAATATCTTATCACATACACCATTTTATTTCTAGATGTATCTAGAAATATTCCTTTGGCAATTAATTTGATGTTATTCAATTTCAATCTAAGATTCCTAGAATAGTAAACCATGTGATTTTCCAGTTCAAAAGAGTTCATGCCAGTCCATTTTGAACACTTAGCTCACTAATGTATAGGATATTGATCTTATACATTCTACTTCACTGGTGATGACTTCCAATTTTCCTATATTGGTGCTTCATACATTCTATGTTCCAACTATTAATGAATATTTCCAGCATTTTCTCTCCATTTTGAGCCATGCCCAGCAGCAAATGACTAAAAGTTTGCTCCATCCATGCTTTTAAGTTTGACTTTACTTTTGAGGAAGCAATTCTTCCCAGTAATATTTTGAGTATGCTCCAAATATGCAGAGCTTGTTTTTACCAGAATTATCACACAATATCCCACTATACTTCTTAAGGCATAAGGTTTCAGTGGCCAATCTCTTAGAAGTTATATTATTTCTTCAATCTTCCTACTCTGTCTTCCTTTAGAGTCACCATTGAAATCAGTTCAACATCAAATCAGTATTTAAAATATTGATGGCATAGCACCATAGCAACATGCAAGTCACCAAACTGAAATTAATGTATGTTGTTGAAGTATTTTGTGTTAAGCTGGATTCCTATAGAAATAAAATCAACCTGGAAAACGCTCCTAAGGGCCAGCAAACGATCCCTGAACTAACTACAAGCTTTTCTTTTGTGAAGTGTTTTGTTTTGTTCTTTGTCAGTGGTTTGTTTTTGTTGTTTTGTTGTCTGGTTGTATACTGTTGCTTTGTTTTCCTCTGTCTTGTTTTCGTGCATGTTAGTGTCTCCACAGGTCTGTCTGAATAGGACAGGCTGGATGAACTATCTGGAGGAAAAACAACAGGACCAACAGTTCCGGGAGGACTTGGGGTGGGGGGTGAGGGGGTAAGGAAGTGGTGTTAACAAACACAGGGAAAAGGGAACAACATGGGACCCAAAATGGTAGAGAGGGGGGAGTGGCAGGCCTGGTGGGGAATGATCAAGGGTAAGGCTGCGTAGAGAAGAGGTATACTCTAGCCCAGGTGGTGACAAAGCATGGTAGTAGGGCAGGAGGAAAGTCAAGGGAGATGGAGGAAAAAGCTAGGAGTCAAAGGGCATTTATGGAGGTCTAGACAAAGACATGTACATGCAAATATATATAGGATGTTGGGGAAATTGATCTATGTGTCTATATTTATAGGTTAGGTATTAAGGTGGCGGAAGGACCTTGGGCCTCTACTCAAACACTCCCTCAATGCATGAATACTTTCTTTTATTAAATTTTAAATCTATGATGCTCACTCTCCCAACACAATTGCTGAAGCCAAAGTGGGTGAACAAATAAATGTGGTTAAGAAAGCTGATGATGTCCGGCTATCAAAAGAGATAGTGACTGGGGTCTTAAAGGCTTGAAGATAAAAAAAAGCGACCATCTAGCTCAGAAGCAACAAAGTCCACATGGAAGAACACAGCAGCCTGTGTGATCGAGTGGTCCCGATGGGATCAGTTACCAGGCATCAAAGAACAAAAAAATCATATCATTGGCTGCACACCTCCATGATAGGATCGCTGAAGACAAATGGGTGCATAAGCAAACGTGGTGAAGAAAGCTGATGGTGCCCGGCTATCAAAAGAGATAGTGACTGGGGTCTTAAAGGCTTGAAGATAAAAAAGTGGCCATCTAGCTCAGAAGCAAAAAGGCCCACATGGAAGAAGCACACCAGCCAGTGCGATCACAAGGTGCCAAAGAGACCAGGTATAAGGCATCATGCAAAAAGAATAGATATATGTGTGTATATGTATATATATGTGTGTGTATGTGTATATATTTATATATATACCATATTGAATGAAGGGGGAAGTGCAGAGTGGAGACCCAAGACTCAAGTGTGGGCCAATGGAGATCCCCTCATAGAGGGGTTTAGGAGAGGAGATGGTTCAGTCAGGGTGCAAGGTAGTACCGATGAAGAACACAGCTTTCCCCCAGATCCTGGATGATTCCTACCCCCAACTATCATGATCTGCATTCTACCTTGCAGGGCTGGATATGGCAGAAGTTGTACACTGGTACATATGAGGGCTGGAGGCACAGGGAATCCAGGGGGGACGATACCTTCAGGACCAAGGGTGTGAGGGGCGATGCTGGGAGAGTGGAGGGTGAGTGGGTTGGAAAGGGGGAACTGATTACAAGGATCCACATGTGACCTCCTCCCTGGGAGAGGGACGGCAGAGAAGGGGGGTAAGGGAGAGTCCGGATAGGGCAAGATATGACAAAATAACAAAATTACCAAGGGCACATGAGGGAGGGAGGAGTGGGGAGGGAGGGGGGAAAAAGAGGACCTGATGCAAAGGGCTTAAGTGGAGAGCAAATGCTTTGAGAATGATTGGGGCAGGGAATGTATGGATGTGCTTTATACAATTGATGTATATATGTGTATGGATTGTGATAAGAGTTGTATGAGTCCCTAATAAAATGTAAAAAAAGAAAAGAGGAGGGGAAAAAAAAGAAAATAATTAGGGTAAAGAATGTACAGATGTGCTTTATACAATTGATGTATGTATATGTATGGACTGTGATAAGAGTTGTATGAGCCCCTAATAAAATGTTTTTTTTTTTAAAGAAAAGAAATAAAACCAATCACACACACACACAGACACACAACAGTAGAAGCTTACATAAAGAAAATAGCTCATGCATTTGTAGAAGCAGTATATTCAGTATACTGCTGGAAAATTCAGTATAGTTCAGTTCAGTGGGTCAAATGTTAAACTGGAGGTTGCTCCTGACATGTGTAGCCATGGTGGCGGATGAAGCAGGAAGACTATCTAGTAAGCAGGAAGACAATGCAGGAAGCAAGAAGGCAAAACAGGAAGACTACAAGCTGGTGAATGTCAGCAGATGGCTCGGGGCTCAAGACTTGGTGAGATGATAAGTCAGATGAAAGACCTCTGATGGCTCCTAGGATCAGTAGTCAATATGGCAAACTGTGGTTCAAGTCAAAGAACTAGAGGTCAATG
This sequence comes from Tenrec ecaudatus, assembly GCF_050624435.1. Lineage (NCBI taxonomy): Eukaryota > Metazoa > Chordata > Mammalia > Afrosoricida > Tenrecidae > Tenrec > Tenrec ecaudatus. The sequence continues at coordinate 117,918,952 of NC_134532.1, forward strand.
AACCAGATGTACCAGCAGGAGAAAAAAAATGAAGAAACCCTCCCTAGTATCTGCTTATGTGTAAAGTAGGACACTCCCAGAATGATGTAATCTGAGTAAGAAATGGTCCTTCATCCTATTCCTTCCACTACTGTTTGTCTTCCCACAGGAGTTCCCAGATGGAGTTTATTACATAATGAGGGAGGCCTCAACTGCAAAGAACTGAAAATTCTGGCCCTGCCAAATTGACACAAAACCAAATTATCCTGTGCCTGAATGCAGCTGTCAGAATAAGCAGAGATTTATTTGAACAGAAGTTTCATCTAGAGCCCTGGTGGCATAGCAGTTACACATTGGGCTGTGATACACAGGTTAGCAAATTGGAAACCACCAGCAGCTCCATGGGAGAAAGACGGGTGCTTTCTACTCCCATAAGGAGTTACAGGCTTTTAACATGCACCTCCTTGGGTTTGGTCTGACCTCCACCCGACTGCCTGTACCTCAGCCCGTATATTATTAGTTGAGTCGGTTTTCTAATATGCCTACTGTGCTCCTTGTACTTACCACAGGGGACCCACGTTGTACTTGTCCTTTTGTGATCGGCTGACTTTGCTTAGCACAGCGGTTCTCAACCTGTGGGTCATAACCCCTTTGGGGGTCGAACAACCCTTTCACAGGGGTCGCCTAAGACTATCAAAAACACATATTTCCGATGGTCTTAGGACCAAGACACTGCTTCTCTATCCGTCTCCAGGTGGGTCCACCCACATGCAGATACGCCCACATACAAGTACCTAGCATGAAGATTATTACCCATGCCACACCATGCTTCAAGACAAAATTTCATTTATTTGCAATTAGAAATAAATATTTTACAATAAATAATTACATATTGTTTTGTGATTAATCACTATGCTTTCATTATGTTCAATTTGTAACAATGGTAATACATCCTACGTACATATATTTATATGGCAATGCACTGAGATAGTGGATGGAATTCAGGCCTCTGCTCAGACTCTCCTTCAATACAAGAACACATTATTCTATTAACCTGGCATGCTGTGATGCTCACCCTCCCAGAACATTTGCTGAAGACAAAATGGGTGCATAAGCAAATGTGATGAAGGAAGCAGATGGTGCCAGCTATTAAAATATATAGCATATGGTGTCTTAAAGGCTGGAAGTTAAACAAGCAGCCATCCTGCAAAGAAGCAACAAGCCCATATGGAGGAAGTATACTAGCGGGTGCGACCATGAGGTGTCATCAGGACTGGGTAACAGGCATCAGAAGGCCCACATAAAAACAACAAACAAAAACATATTGTTGAGACAAAAGAGAGGTCACAGGGAAGGAATGAGTCAACCAGGGTGCTGTAACGCACCAATGAAACTCACACTATTCCTCTGGTTCCTTGAGGCTTTCTCACCCCCACTATTGTGACCCCAGTGCTGCTTCTCATTTCAGACTAGACCAGCGCATGCACACAGGTACAGATAAGAGATGAGAGCTCGCGACACACAGAATCCAGGAACAGGAGTGGGAAGAGTGATAACAGACGCATAGCGAGAAGGGTGGGACAGGAGGGGAGGAAGGGGGAACCAATCACAATGATCAACACATAACCACACACCCCTCCAGCAGGAAGAACAACAGAAACCATGGGGAAAGAGGGACAGCAGTTGGTGTGAGATAGGAAAATAATAATAATTTATAATCTATCATGGTGTCATGAGGGTGAGCAGAGGGGAAAAAAGAGGAGCTGATATCAAGGGCTCAATAGAAAGTATGATGGCAACATGTGTACAAATATGCCGGATACTATTGATGTATGGATTAAAATAAGAGTTGTAAGGGCTCCCCCAAATGATCATTTAATTTTTAAAAAGTTATGGTCTACGAAACCCACACAGGCCGTTCTACCCTGTCTTATAGGGTTTCTTTGAGTTCCTATCAACTAGATAGCAGTGAGTGAGCATGAGTAATCACCAATCATCTCAAAAAGCCTACATACCAAGTCATAAATTCAGCAATAATACACCGGAACACACGTTGATATGAACTTTCCCAAAAGGTATCCTCACTTTGCAAAGGCTATTGACTCACAAAACTGCATTACAGCCGAGCCATTTCCAACCCCTAATGACACGATAGAAAGAGGACCATTGCCCCCGCGGGTTGTAGGCTGTTTCACTTCTCATGGAGCCACTGATGGGTTCGTGCTACCTGCAGGTTCAGCAGCAGCCACATGCTTAGCCACTGTGTCATCAGGACCCTTTACAACTTCAATCATCTCATTAATAATATTTGCTCTTATTATAAACAAAAATCCGAATTTGGACACAAGAATTTACACTAGAAATCCCAGCCCATCTATTACATTTACACCAGATTCAAAAGCATATTGAAATAAAATCTCCATCATAAAATTGAAAATTATCTGTGCAATATTTTTAGTTTAAAGTAAGGGAAACTAACTCATGTATTCATTTCTTAGTGCGGCCATAATAAATTACCACAAATTAAGTGGATTAAAAGTCAGAAATTTATACTCTCACAAATCTGGAAATGAGGAGACTAAATTCAAGGCCATGCAGTCTCTTAAGTTTCCAGGGGCCAAATTTGGCAGGCCCAGGCTCTCTCCGCAGGTTTTACAAAGAGATTATTCCTCTGCTTTTGCTGACTCTAGCAGCCCAGACATGCTTTGGTTTGGAGAGCATAACTGCCAGCCTTGCCTCTGGCTGCACGACCTTCTTCCCTGTTTATCTGGCTGGGTTACGATTTTTTTAATAACTGGCCCTATCCAGTCCTAGTAGAGTTGAGTCTAGCCTATGCCAGTACGAATTCGTTTGAATTATAGCAACAAAGACCCTCCTTTCAAAGAAAATCACATTCACAGTTATTGATGTTCAGACTTAAACATATATTTTATAAAGAAGAAATCCAACTCAGAACATTAGATGGCCTTAAATCCAAAGTTTAATAAAGCAGAGTAGATCACTCTGGTTCCCTCGTTGTGATTGTTGCTCTTGGGATTGTCATGGAGTCTATTCAGAGTCATGGCGGCCAGATGGATAATAGGAGGAAACACCATCCCACAATTACCATTAGGTCTCAACACATTTCTGCGATGGTGTCCATCCACCTACTTAACTGTTGGTCTCTTTTCGCTTACCTGCTACTTTACCACGCATGGTGTCTTTTTCCAGGGACTGGTGTCCCCTCATACCATATTCAAAGTATGTGAGATAAAATGCACCATCCTCACATCTAAGGAGCATCCTGGTTGCACTTCTTTCAAGACAGATTTCTTTGTTCTGGCAATCTATGATACTTCGAATATTCTTTATCAATACTATAATTAAAATGCATGACGTCTTCTAGGATCTTCTTTATTTATTGTCCAAGTTTCACATACATATAAATAAAATGAAAATACTTGGGTTAGGCACATCTCAGTCTTCAAAGATTAAAAAGTCTTGTGTATCAGATTTTTCTGCCACTATGCATCCTTTGATTTCTTTAATGCTGCTTCCGTGAGCATTGATTGTGGATCCAAGCAAAACAAAAACTTCATTATTGTCTCCAGTTACCATGATGTTATTTTCTGGTTCAGTTTTGAAAATTTTCTTTTCTTTTCACTGAACTGGAATCTATACTGAAAGGTGCAGTTCCACCCGATCATCAACAGGTCCTTCGAGCCTTCCTCGCTTTCAGCAAGCCAGATTGTGTCACCGGCGTAGTTTGGGTTATTAAGAAATCTTTCTCTGATCCTATGCCATTTTCTTCTGTATGTAACCAAAATTCTCAAATTACTTTACAGCATGCACATTGAATCGAAACGGTGAAAACATGAAATGCTAATACATACCTTTCCTGATTTTAAATTGTGCAGTATTCCTAGTCTATCCTAAAGACTGTCTCTTGGTCTATGTACAAGTTCCACATGAGCACAATGAAGCGTTCTGAGATTCCTTTCTTCACAATGTTATCCTTAGTTTGTTATGATCCACAGAGTAGAATGATTTTCATACTCAATAAAACACAAGTAAGCATTTTTTTCTGGTATTCTCTGCTTTCAGACAAGCTAGATCGCACATCAGCAATGATAAGCCATGTCTTCTGAATCTGCCTGGAATTTCTGGTAGCACCCTGTGGATATATTGCTGCAACCATTGTTGGATGAGCTGCAGCATAATTTTACTTGCATGTGCTACTAATGACATGATTTGATAATTTCTACATTCTTTTTGGCCACTTTTCTTTGGAATGAGTACCAATATAAATATCCTCCAGTAGGTTGGCCAAGTAACAGCTTCCAATTTTCTTGGCAAAGATGCATAAGTTCTAGCATTGCTTCATCAACTTGTTGAACATTTCAATAGGCCTCCCAGCAATTCCTGGAGCCTGTGTTTGGCTAGTGCCTTCCGTGCAGCTTGCACTTGTTCCTCCAGAATCATCATTTCTGATCATATATAATCACACGAAATGCTTTAATGTCAACCAGCTCTTTTTGCTTCAGTCGTGTTGTACTATTTCCATCTTTTTTTGATGCTTCCTGCATGATTCGTTTTTTTGTCCATAGTCTTTCAGCATCACGACTTAAGGCTTGAAATTCTTCTTCAATGATTTCAGCTTGAGATATGCTGAGCTTGTTCTTTCGTCTTAATTTTCAAATTTCATTTTAAATCCTTTGTCAACTGAAGCTGCCATTTGAAGTTTATGCTCAGCTTTTTTATTCTCTATTTTAGCTACTGTACATCCAAGAGCAAATTTAAGACTTCTGACATCCACTTTGATCATCTTTTCTTGTCTTTTTGGAGGATGCTTTGCTTCCTCTATGTATGTTGTTTTGATGTAAATCCACAGATCCACCAGTCTTCAGCCTTTAGTGTTCAATTTATCAAATCTGCTCTTAGGATATTTCTTTCAAATTCAAATGGTATATATTTTGCTCTCTGACCTTGTTTTAATTTTCTTCAATTTCAACTTGAACTTATATAGGAACAACTAATTATCTGTTCCACATTCACCCTTTGGTCTCATTTTAGCTGCTAATATTGAACTTCTACATTGTCTCTTCCCACAGTTACGGTCAATTTGTTTTATGTGTATTCCATCTGGTGAGATCCATGTGCTTAACCTGCATGGATGTTGTTGGAAAGGTGCATTTAAATTGAAGAAATCATCGGGCTTGCAAAAGTCCATCATGGGAGCTCCAGTTTCAGTTTCATTTCCACGGTCATGTTATCCAACTAGTCCTCCTTCCTCTTTGTTTTCCACTCTAGTGTTCCTATTGCCAATAATCAATGCATCTTATTGCATGTTTGATTAATTTCATACTGAAGAAGTTGGTAGAATTCGTCCATTTCATTATCACTAGCTTTAGTGGTTGGTGTATCAATTGAATAATAGTTGCATGAATTTAATTTCCTAGTATGTGCATAGACAGCAATGTACTTCAAGATAGATACTTAAACAATCTTTTTGATGATGAATGGAACGTCATTCCTCTTGAATTTGTTATCCCTAGCGTACTAAGCCACATGATTTTCTGATTCACTCTGGCAAGTCCCAGTCCATTTCAGCTCACTAAAGCCTATGATATCAATTTTTAGGTGTCCCATTTCATTTTTATGACTTCCAAATTTCCTAGATTAATATTTCTTATATTCCAGATTCTGATTATTAATGGAGGCTTACAGCCCTTTCTTCTCATTTTAAATTGTGCTCCGTCAGCAAATGAAAGTCTGCACATTTTTAAGCCATGAACACGATTATGGTCACCTTTACTTTGTAGAGGCTGCTCTTTCCCAGTTTTATTCGGAATGCTTTCCAACCTAAGGGGCTAAACTTCAGGCACTATATCTAATGAGGTTTCCCTGCCATGCATAAGGTTTTCCATAGCTATTCTTTCACAAGTGGAAAGCCTAGTCTTTCTATGTAGTATGTTCTTCGTTTGGAAGCTGTGATGAAACCTGTTCATCTTGGGTGGTCCTGCTGGAATTTGAAATACCAGTCATAGAGCTTCCCAGAATCACAGCATCACTCAACCCACCACAGCATGGCACACCTTGAACAAGTGGTGGTAAGACTAGGTTATAAAGCTAGAATATAGGACCTGGGGCAATAGTCACTGAAATAAAGAAATAACACCCCAGACTCATCAGGAGGCCACATTTGAATTCAATTATTTGCAGTACTTTCATCACCCAAATCGCACTCTATATGCTGTTATTTCTTGACATTGAATATTGGTGCCACCACTGTTTCAACCCTTTTGGAATGATTATTCTATATTTCTACTGCTTTGCTACGTACGTTAAGCTGTAATCAAAATTCTGGGTGGCTGTCTCTGACTGATACAGCCGAGGATACAGGTGAGATCTTACCCATAAAACCAACTGGAAATGAGATTTTCTGCTTCTAAAAAAAGACCAAAAAATCTACCTCATCAGATGGACATTTCTTAAACACACATTCTGGGTATGTAATAAGAATACTTAATGTATGTTTTAGATGCCTAGCAAAAGTAAATATACCAAAATATAGATGATTTTTGGTAAATGCACATAGTTTACAATTGTCCTTTTATTTTCTCGATATAAATCATATTTTCCTTGCTAAGCACACACGACACATGTAATAAAACTGTTTAAAAGAGTAGCATTGTGAAGAAGAAAGTAGAGTATTCCAGTTTAATTGACTTCATAGAAAAAGACCTTGAAAACAAAGTTTCCATTGTTCCCCAAGTTCCTGTTACCCAGACTTGGAAATATGCAAAATATTACCAGTTTCAAGGGTTAGAATGTTTACTACTGAGAGACAGATGATATTATAATTATAGAAAATTAACATAATTACTGTCTAGCTTTAATGTCACAATCATGAAGGCACTGTATACATTAAAATAAACATCTGTGATTGTCCAAGTCACCCAAACAATGACAAAATGCCCAGTCTCTTTTCAAACAATTTGTACAACGTCATAGTCTGAGAATTGAGGAGGACAAGGTAAAGACTTCTTTTGATTAACCATTGATCTAGTCCTTTCACAGTTTTAGCAAAATGCTCACAGTTAATTCTAAAATATATTATAAATGATATAGAAATGGATCCCCTGCTTAAATGAAATGAACATTGTTCCACATTCTGACACAGAATTTAAAAAAATAATTTTATTAGGGGCACATACAACTCTTACCACAATCCATACATACATCAGTTGTGTAAAGCACATTAGTCATTCTTTGTTCTCATTATTCTAAAAACATTTGCTCTCCATGTAAGCACCTGGCATCAGCCTCTCATTTTTCCACCTCCCTCCCCACTTCCCCCTCTCTCATGTACCCTTGATAACTTATAAATTATTATTTTATCATATATTACACTGTCTGACATCTCCCTTCACCCACTTTTCTGTTGTATGTCCCACAAGGAGGAGATTATATATAGATCCTTGCAATCCTTGTAATCCCTAGGCATCCCACCCTCTCTCCACCCTCCCGGCATCTCCACCCTCGCCAATGGTCTTGAAGGGATTATCTTCCCTGAATTTCCTGTATTCCAGTTCCTATATGTACCAGTGTACATCTTCTGGTCTAGTCAGATTTGTAAGGTAGAATTGGGATCATGATAGTGGTGGGGAGGAAGCATTTAGGAACAAGAAGAAAGTCGTATGTTTCATCATTGCTACTCTGTACGCTGACTGGTTTGTCTCCTCCCTGCAACCCTTCCATAAGGGAATGTCCAACCCTTCCATAATGGGATTTGAGTCTCCACTCCGCACACCCTCTGATTCACAATGATAATGATTTTTTTTGTTCTGAGGATGCCTGATACCTGATCCCTTCAAAATCTCGTGATCACACAGGATGGTGCGCTTCTTCCATGTGGGCTTTGTTGCTTCTGAGTTAGATGGATGCTTATTTACCTTCAAGGTTTTAAGACCCCAAATGTTATATCTTTTGCTAGCCAGGCACCAGCAGCTTTCTTCACTACATTTGCTTATGCACCCATTTGTCTCCAGCGATTATATCGGGGAGGTGAGCACACAATGATAAGATTTTTTGTTCTTTGATGCCTGATAACTGATCCCTTCAGCACCTTATGATCACACAGGCTGGTGTCCCTCTTCCATGTGGGCTTTGTTGCTTCTGAGCTAGATGGCCACTTGTTCACCTTCAAGCCTTTAAGACCCCAGATGCTATATCTTTTGATAGCCAGGCACCATCAGCTTTCTTCACCATATTTGCTTATGTGCCTGCTTTGTCTTCAGCGATTGTGTGGGGAAGGTGAGAATCATGGAATGCCCGTTTAACAGAACAAAGTGTTTTTGCATTGAGGGAGTACTTGAGTGGAGGCCCAATGTCCAGCTGCTACTTTAATACTAAACCCATACATATATGCACATAGATCTATTTCCCCGTTCTCATATATAACTACATTTACTTTTGTACATGCCTTTATTTAGACCTCTATATATGTCCTTTGCCTCCTAGCTCTTTCCTCTATTTCCTTTTACCTTCTTCTTTTCCTACTATCATGTTCAGTCTTCATTTGGGTTTCAGTAATTCCTCTCAGTTACATTACACTTGGTCGTGCTCTACCAGGCCTCCTACACCCTTCTCACCACTGATTTGGATCACTTGTTATTCCCTTGTCCCTGGATTTATTACCACGACTTCCTTTCCCCCCTCCTCCCCCTTTCCCATGCCCCCCAACCCTAGAAATGTCGGTATCGTTGTTTTCTCCTCCAGATTATTCATCCAGTCTATCATATTTAGACAGACCTGTGGAGATAATAACATGCATGCACAAAAACAAAACAGAGCAAAACCAAGCAACAAAAGCAATCAACAACAACTAGCTAATGACAAAAACCAAAACAAAACAAAATACAACAATAAGAAATAAAAGCTTGTAGTTTGTTCAAGGACTGTTTCTTGGCCTTTAGGAGTGTTTTCTGGTTGAGTCTGATGGGGTGCCAAGCCCTGGCTCAAAGTCAATCTTTGGTATTCCCTGGGGACCTCGCTGCTCTGTTCCCCTTGCTGTTCTGTTGCACGCTCTTAGTGTTTTGTCTCGGTGTGGTGGGATCAGATTGGGCAGAATTCTCACACTGTGTCTCCAGTGTTGTCCCCTGTAGGCTATGGGTCAGTGAGGGATGTCGTGTTTTATAGTGGGGCTGGCCTTATGGTCTTCTCTGTGGATTGGCTGCTCAAAACAGAATTATTTTATAGGCTAGAGATGTTCATTGTTGAGATAACCCTTCCTTAAACTGTCAACATTTCTCTAGGAATGGATGTGATGATAATTGAACTTCAATGAATTCAACCCTTGACCATGTGTGTATTTACCAGGCTAAGGAAAGAGCTGAAACACTCAGTGCTTCTGTTTTGTGCTATGCAAATGTTGTTTTGATGATGAGTATTCCAGCATACAGGGATCTGATAAGTCAAAACAGAACTGCTCCAAATGTTTCATGATTGTTATTAATTCCAGAATGACAAGAAGTAGAAGATGCATGCGACTGGAATATCGAGACTCTTCAATAAGAGATTTTTGTTTGTGTTTGTGCTTGTGTTCCTGTCACTGAGAACACCCATGGAAAATCAGTAAAGGAAGTGTTAAAAGTCTTTCAAGACAAGCTTTTATTTAAAAATTAAACACACCACTGTAGAGTCAAATTCAGCCCAGAGCAACCTTAGGCAGTTGTCTTAGCCGTGAAAGCCAGCCTCCTGCTCCAAAGCTCCCAGCTTTCCTTACGCTGGCTTGGAAAGTCCACCCTAGTTGCTCAGGCTGCTGTTCCTCTGCTGCTCTTCTGGTTCTGGTGTCACAGCTGTCCCTGTGGTCAGGTTTAATGCTCAGGGATCATGAGGTCCAAAGCATATGCTCCATAGGGGCCTTCTTTTGAGTGGGTAGGGAAATTCCCCATCTCCTGCTTCTGAGATGATAGCTTTATAAGCAGCAAGATGACAATCACAATTAACTCACAGCTTAATCACAATCGAATCAGTAACTTTCCGTACCTTATTACCTATGCCCGTGGAAAAAAATGAAGATCCTGTGGTGGGAATAACAAAGGCTATAATTAGAAGATCCATATTAAATAATTTACTGTATTGGCATTTAGGTGGTTTGAAAATGAGTTAGATGAAAAGACACACAGATGTATGCAGAGAAACTAAGGGAAGAGAGACTAAGAAATCTGAAGATTTCTCCATCAGAAAATATTTGAAGAGATACAGAAAAATTAAATGGACAAGAGTCAGGAAATAGGAAGAAAAGGCTGAGTGAGAGAAATACGGAAAGACAAAAATTATGTTTGATATTAAAAATGAGTAAATAGTTGAAGTCTGTGTAAATGACAGAAATATAAACTATAACTACAAGCTGAAGATTAGAATTAACCTAAAGAATTAAGAAAAGTGCCATAAAATGATTAAATCATAGAAAGCAGAACAGACTGCAAACCTAAGGGCGATTTGAAATTGATATAACGATATATGAACATTAGAACTCAGATTCAGCCTGAGAAAATGAAAATAAGAGTCAGAATTATAAAACTAAAAGCTAATACAGTTTCCTTGGCCATAACAGGTTCAGATTTGTTTATGACATTAAAGTCTAATTGATCACAAAAAAGAGATTACTAGAGACAGAACAACAGTCATGGAAATAAGATGATATATTTAAAATATTGTAAAATAATATCTCATTTTGTCATGCCAAAATACATTTATAGACATATCTTAAATTTTTATTAATAATTTCACATCTTTAAGTAAAAATATTCATGTTATACAAATTCTGGATGTTAAAATACTCTGCCTTTTTAATATAACTCTACAGTTCAAGCAGAAGAAATAAACAAGCAAATAAACCAAAATGTCTTTAAATCCCCTAGTGGTCAATAGAAGATTGCATAATTATGAGCATAAGATGAGAGGATACAACGCTGGCGCACACCTGGCCTAATTTTAACCCATGGAATATGCCTTTGTTCTGTTCACACAGCTGCCACTCGGTCCATTTACAGGTTTTACATGAGCACAATGTAGGGAGATGGGCCAGGAGATAATTGTCTCACTCAATAAAATCTTTAGGAAGGACAAAGGGCTCAATGATTCTTTTAGGTCTCTACAATTCAAATATAAGCATCATGTACATATATGGATTCTGCAATGTCATAATGGTTTAGAACATATATTTATACACTTATACATAAATTACAAGCATGGTTAAAGAGCACATCCAAAATAAAATCCTTTTGTAAAATGAAGAAAATAAAGCAAAAGAGACATTTAAGGTACATTTTTTTACTTCATCTATTGTACCTCCCACCAGCCACAACAGCAGTGGCCTGTCCAATGCCAGCACAGAGCTCCCCACCTGCAGCTTCAACAGCTGCCCCCACCAATGTCAGGAACCTCCACTCTGTGGAAGTTCTCCCCAGACACCTGCACCAGGGCAGTGGGGTTGTTCCTGCCTTCAATCAGTAGCCCCTCCCATGGCAGTGAGGCCTCCCTCCCTTTGTCTTCTATTAAGAACCTTTAAATTAAAAATAAATAAATAAAAGCCTGCAAATTGTGGCCTGACAGTCTAATTCAAAGCAGCCCAGGGGCATACATATAGGCTCCAGCCCCACTCCAGTCACTGAGACTCCTCAGCACCTCTGGCCACTGAATCACACTGGAACCCTGCCTACACGGCTGTCCGATCCACCTCCATAGTAGGCCACGGGCTGCCCCCAGAAACTCCCTTATCAGTAACACAGAGAAAGAGCTCAGGGTTCCTTGTTCTCTCAGAAAGATGGCACCCACTTCTACAAAGGTGTCACGGAAGCAGCAGCATAGTGCATCATTTTCAACAACAACAAAAACAGCAAGGCACAACACAATAGCAGAGCTAATGAAAAATAAATTTTCAGAAGGCTGCTTAGAGTAATACAGGAGTTGAGGGAAGCAACACAGACTAAGAAAACAATGACAGAGGAGATGAAGTCCAGAATAGAGTGGATGAAGTCCACGTTGGAAGGTATGAGGTCCATGCATCAAAGTGAAATACAGGTGCTAACGGATGAAACAGATGCTACACACAAGATCGTGGATTTTACAAATAGACTAGAGCGGCCATAGAACCGTTTCAGCAGTCTCGAAGATACTCAGGAAGACTTCAGCAAACGAGAGAGAGACAGTCAATTAAGATAATAAAAAAGGCAGAAGAAACCCTGAGATTGATGACAGATGCTATAAAGAGAGACAATATTCAAATAATTGGTCTACCGGAGCAAGACACAATGAACAATTAAACAGATAAATTAGCAAGGGAATTTATGGAAGCAAACTTTCCCATCTTAATAAATGAGATTCAGACACTCGTACAGGAAGCAGAGAAGACATCAATTATACGAAACCACAGGAAGAACTCACCAAGGCATATAATAGTTAAAATATTCAACTTCAAGAAAAAAGAAAATTTTAAGCAGCAAGAGAAAGGAAGATGGTCACATACAAGGGTACTCTCAGGTAAGAGTATGCTCGGACTTATCAGCATAAACCATGAAGAGAAGAAGAGAGAGGAATAACATCTTCCAAAGGCTGAAAGAAAAAAAAAATGCTGCCCAAGGATTCTCTACCCTGACAAAGTATCCATTAAGATAGATGGGGAGATAAGGGTCTTCCAGGATAAGGAAAAACTCAAAGAATATGCTGTAAGACACCCAACACTTTGGAAGATACTGGTCAACTCACTATAGTCCAAGGACCAACATCCATCAAGCACAAGCAGGAGACCACCATATAGCCCAACTCCATCCAGAAGTCAAAATGTAGACAATTACCAAGATAATATGGTCTCAGAGGGCAAAGAAGACAAGAGTGAAGCCCCACACACAAACACAGCGCACTGATATGAAGGGAGATAGGAAAACACACAAAGCAAAAGGCATGAGGTGACAGCAATGAGTCCTCAGATCATGATAATAACTTTGAATTCCAACAATATCAAGTAATACATTAAAAGAAAAAGACTAGAAAATTGACTCAGAAAACATAACCCAACAATCCGTTGCCTTCAAGAAACACATCTTAAGTGCACAGACCAAAAAAAAAAAAAAACAACACCTAAGAATAAAAGGCTGGCAGAATATATACAATGCAAATGGCAACTTAAGAAAAGAAGGGGTTGCAATCCCTTGACAATCTCCGAAAAAATTGACCTCCTCTAGGTTCAAACCATAAAAAGAGACAAGGAGGTGCAGCATATAATATTCAAAGGATCAGTAAGCCAGGAACCAGGAACCAGTAAACATATAAAATATATACACTCCTAACAATGGTTCAGCAAAAGTTGTCAAACTATTCAAAAAATGAAAAAAGAAATCACAGATTCAAAAGTCATAGTAGGTGACTTTAATACACGGCTATCAGAGAAAAATAAATCACTGGAGGGAACGAGGCTATAGTGCTAAACAATACAATTTGGCAAATGGACCTGGTAGACATTTATAGAGCTTTCCATCCTACATACACAAAAGAAAATCACATTCTTTTCCCTCAATTTAATACAAGATATCTATGCAGATCCAACAAAGAAGTCAATGGAGAAAACACAAAAGCAATCCCACTGAAAAAGGGGAACAAGTAAGGATGTCCCTTGTCCCCACAATGATCAATAACATACCGGAGGTCCTAGATAACAACATAGGACAGCAGAAGGAAATTAAAGGCATCAAACTTGAGAAGAGGATGTAAAACTATCACTATTTGCAGACAACATGATTCTGTACACTGAAAATCCCAAAAGCTGCACAACAGGAGTACTGACAGCAAGAGAGAAATATGAAAGAGTGGCAGGATACAAGATTAACAAACAAAAAGTGTATCACTTTGCTATATACATCAAAAAGGACCATGGAAGAGGAGTTCAAGAAGGCAGTACCCTTCACAATACCCAAGAACAAATAGAAAATACCTAGAAATATATTTGACAAAGAAACCAGAAGACTTATACAAGGAAAACTACAAGACCCTATTGCAGGAAAGCAAAACTGACCTCCACAAATGGAAGAACATCCCATGCTCATGGATTAGAAGACTCAGATATCAATCTTACCCAAAGCACTTTATAAGTTTAAGGCTATTCTGATTCAAATACCAACAACCTTCTTCAAAGAATTGGAAAAACTGGCCAGCAGTATCATATGGAGAGGGAAGAAGCCCAGAAGTAGCAGAGAACTCCTCAAGAAGAAGGACCAAGTCAGAGGACTCACTTTGCCTTATTTTAACAACTGCTACACAAGTACAGTGGTGAAAACAGTGTAGTACTGGCATAATGACAGATGCTCAGACCAGTGGAAAAGAACAGAAAGCCCAGATATAAAATCACCAGCACATAGACAACTGATCTTCAACAAGGGCCCCCAAAGCATCAAGTGGAAGTCAGATGCCTTCTTCAACAAGTGGAGCTGGAAACAATGGATAGCCACCTGTAGAAAAAGGAAACAAGATGTTTGCCTTGTCTCATGCACAAGAACAAATTCAAGGTGGATCACAGACCTAGAAATAAAACCTGAAACCATTAGGACCATGATAAAAAGAATTAGGATAAACCTAAGAATCTTGCCCCAGGGAATATAAAGGCTAACTGCAATAGGGAGGGGTATACACACAGGTGAACTGTAAATCAACAAGTGGAATTTACAAAGAGAAAAAAAGTGCACATCAAAATATTTCACCAAGAGGTTAGACAACCTATGGGAGAGGATTTTTTGTAATGACACAATAGAAAAAGAACTTATAACTAAAATCTATAATACCCTCCTGGTCTGCAAAAAAAAAAAACCCAGGAAAACAGATAACCCCCTGAGGAAGTGGGCAAAAGAAACGAAATGAAATGTCACTAGGGAGGAGACCTGTATGTTCAATAAACAGATGAGAATGTGCTCCTGATCAATAGCCATAAGAGAAATGCAAATTAAAACAACCATGAGATACTATCTAACACCCTTAAGGTTAGCCCAAATCAGAAAATCAGAGAGCAACAAATACTGGAGGGGATGTGGTGAGATAGGATGGATCTCTCCTCCACTGCTCATGGTTGTCTAGTATGGACAGCCTCTGTGGAAAGCGATCTGGTGACTTTTAAATGGAACATGGAAATTGACATATACCCAGAAGAGGTAAGAAATAAAACACAACCAGTTGTCTGCACCCAAAGTTTATTGTGGTGCAATTCACAATTGCAAAGAGTTGTAAACAAACTAAATTTCCAGCGATAGATGAATGGATCAGCAAACTCTGGCACATGCACACACTGGAGTCCTGTGCAGCACTGAAAAGCACGGACGATCACATGAAACAGGTCATTTTATGGGAAGAGCTGGAGGAAATTATGCTAAGCAAGATCAGCCAATCACAAAAGGACAAATACAACATGGGTCCCCTGAGCTAAGTATAATCAGCACAGTAGGTATAGAAGAAAAGCCACTCGTCTCCCAATGTAAGGGTGGAGGCACAGGCAGCCAGGTGGAGGTCAGATCAACTCCAAGGAGGTACATGTGAATCCAACATAAAGAAGGGGAAAGGGGGGAAGGAGGAGGGAGAAAAGAGGGGGGCATGATGATGATGGCATGAGGGGAGCAGGGTACTAACCCACACATAGGGAGAGTACTTGTTATGTGTCCACAGAATTGGGAGTGTTCATGCAGACCCCACCGTGGCTCACCAAACCAGGAGGGCAACAACCACGTGTAGGATTGCAAGAAAAGATTGGGCTACAGGTTCGGCCCTAACCAGAGCCAAACTGACACCACCCCCACCCACCATCCCCGAAGTATATGCAACAGACAACAATACTAAACCTTCAGGTGAGGGAAAGGAGCTGACTTACAACACCCACATGGAAGCAAACCAAGAAGGAAAAAGAGAAAGAGACAGTCGTCTTGGACTCCATATTAACACACCCATCCCGGAGCATGATGTCCCTTCATGGAGCAAAGCCGCCAACAACCCAAAACATGCTGTCCCTTAACTGGAACACACTGTGACAGAAGACAATAATGGGGACACATGGCGGTGAGATAATGTGACCTGAATTCCCCTCAGCAGGACAAACCAAGAAGAGAGTATAACAGATCAGCATTTGGACAAAGCCAATCCACAAATCCCTGAAAGAGCCCCCAAAATAGACTTCGGGGTAGGAGGGCAGCCCCCGGAACTCCCTAAGGACCAGGGGCGAGAGAGTCATAAAGGCCAGAAGACAGGCCTAGAACTATGTGGGGTTTTTTTTCACATTTTTTTCTTTCTTCTTTTTTCTATACTTTATTTTCTTATTTTTTGGCCTAGGACATTGTTGATTTGCCTACTTGTAAGACAGGCATGGGAGGCAACCTCATGGAGAAAGCAACGTTGCCAATGGCCCTGGAGGGTCAGAGGGTCGTGGGGAGGGAGGTGTGGTGTGGGGAAGGGTGTGGTGAGCAAACAATTCCATAGACAGGGAAACAACTAGGTAATTAAAACCAACAACAAGAAGGTTGTAGAGATCCTGTGGGTACTAAGAGCAACAGCAACCTAGCTGAGAGGGAGTACTTAGAGGTGGACAAGGGGAGAATGTGATGGTGGAGCAGGAGGAAGGCAAAAGGAATCGGAGGAAGGCTCTAGGAAGCAAAGCTATAGATGGAGGTATTAACTGAGGTGTGCACTTATGTCAATGAATTAATCCATCAAATAGAGATATTGGCCTATGTACATATATTTATAAGACAATGCATTGAAGTTGTGGATGGACCTTGGGTCTCAGCTCATACACTCCATCAATACAAGAATACTTTGTTCTAACAAACTGGCATTTGTGATGTTCACACACACACACACACACAATTGACAATATGGGTGCATAAGCAAATGTGGTGAAGGAATTGGATGGTGCCCAGCTATTAAAAGATATAGCATCTGAAGTCTTGAAGACTTGAAGTTAAGCAAGCAGCCATCCAACAGTGAAGCAACAAGCTCACATGGAAGAAGCACACTAGACGGTGGGATCCCGAGGTAACAGGCATTGGGACCAGGTAACAGGCATTGGGACCAGGTAACAGGCATCAGAAGACTCATAGCAAGCAACAAACAAACAGAACCACATTGTTGAGAATGAGGGGAGTCGGAGCAGAGACCGAAAGCTCATCTATAGACAATGGAACATCCCCCCACAGAGGGGTTGCAGGGAAAGGATGAGTCAACCAGGGTGCAGTAGAGCGATACCAAAAGGGTAGCTAATCACAATGATTGGCACAGGACCACACACACGGTTCCAGTGGGAAGAATAACACAAACCAGAGGGAAAGGGAGACAGTGATCTGTGTGAGATATGAAAATAATAATAATTTATGACCTATCAAGGGGCCATGATGGTTGGGGGGGAGCAGGGCATGGAGAAAGCAGGAGCTGATACCAAGGGCTAAACAGAAAGTAAATGTCTAGAAAAGAACAATAGCAATATATGTACAAATATGTCTGATACAATTGATGTATGGATTGTAATAAGAGTTGTAAGAGCCCTCAATAAAGTTATCTTCATATATATAGGAATATATATTTGCAAGAGCCAAGAGGGTTATAATCTCTCCTGAGAATGATAGAATTTTATCTCAAAGCATCTAACTGGATCTTTACTCTGATCAACTGGAATCATCAGCCTCAGAATGACTTCGTCAGAATGTAGAGGCCAGATGGTTCCCCTTCTACAACAGTTAATCCTGGGGAGGGGGGCAGAAGGGTGTGGGATTATCCTCTGACGCTAGTGAAACTCATCACCTCCACCTGTGCCTTTTGCCATTTTCCCAACAAGCAACACTCTCCTGCAACACTAGCACAGTTTATTACACACATTCAACTGGTTTCAATGCTTATTTTAATAGCTGTCCAAGCTGTAACCATATGACTCCAAAGATATATGTAGATACAAGTAAAAACAAGTGTATGGCATCAGCTTCTCTTACTAATAACTATAAGCACTTTAAACAATAATGATTAAATTATAACACATATTTTACCAATTATGCATAAGTTTTTCTTAATATTTTGATCTATAATTTATATAATTCTTCAGGTAACTAGTAATTATTTTAGAACAGCATAAATAATCCTATAAGGATGATATTTTTAATACAGAAGATTTAAAATATTTTAGAATAGCCTGTTTTCGGGTTTAGTAAGTACATGTATCAGAAAGATTTCACAGGAACCCTCCTACTTTGTCCTTGTACTATGGTAAATCTTTCAGACTTGGAGCTCCAAACTTTAAATGAAATGAAATCATGCAGCCATGTAGAAAGCTCTTTGACCTTGAGCATGACTAGCTGTCCTCCTCAGGCTGAATAACCTATCACCCTATGTTAAGTTCAAAGTGATGTGCTGCTTCCTCTCAATAGTTCAACCTCTCTTAAATTTCATCTCTTGATTTCTCTCAGGAATCAAGGAACGTCTACAACACAAATCAGCCATATCCCTCTTACGCTTGTCTGAATCCATGGAGATCGCAGTGAAGCATGGCCCAGCAACCTCATATGGTGACCTATCTCTTAAATCTCCTGACAAATTCTATGTCATATAGCCACTTAATGCATGAGTTTTAAGTAAATATATGAAAGAGAATTTATCAGAATTTTTAGTTTTAGAGCATAAAAAAATCTATAGCAGTATCACAAACAGTGGGAGATCGAAGAGAAGGAAGACCAGGGAGAGAAAGCAGAATACAGGGGCAAGAACCCCTCAATAATCTATGGATTTTTTCTGACCATTAGCTACTGAATTACTTTCCAAATTGAGGGTAAGTAAAGCTAATGATACACAGGTAAACCAAACTAACATCATCTTGCTTAAAATAGTAATAATAAAATGCTCTGCCAGATAGCAGTAGTTGCCATCTATAAGATTTACTTCGACTTACAGAAACAATACGAGATACTCACGTCCCCTTTATTCTTCTCAGGGTCTCCCATACTGCAGCGAAGTTGTAAGGAGAATGACTAACTGAATGCAGTGATCAAGGCTTTCCTCCAGTCAGTAACACTGCAGATAAAACTCAGTGCAGTGTATTTTCTGCATCATTATTAGGCATAAAAAACTCTTTTATATGTATACTAATTATGCAAGGTGTTGGATCTATTTGGGTCATAACTTTTTGACCCCAACACATTAATGTAATCACTTTTATTCCAGGAGGATTTGATGAAATATTTGTTTTCTTTTAATAGAAATATTTTATGTAGATGGTCTCTGAGGTAAATTATTGTGACAACCTGGCCAATAAACACATGTGGGGTTAATTGAAGGGTGGAGGGATAAATGGCTCATTAGTCGCACCTTTCTAGTTCTCGGGTCTCTTGCTTAGTGATGGTCGGACCAGGGTGCAGCTGCCTTAGCCAGTTCCCTGCTTTAATTGGCAAGGCTCACTTCCTGCAAGACATCCCAAGGAGAAGCCGCATGGACCTTATCCGATGCAGCCCTGGGTGCTGGAGCAGCCATGTGGAAAACCCTGGCACCGCTGAGATGCTTACACCCTCACTGACTCGGCTTTCCTCCTGCAGTCGGCATCATTGCATGTTTTGTGAGATGGAGAAGGACTTTGTGGAATGTTGTCAGACATATGGGTTAATGTTAGACTTGTCGGCTTCGGCAGCACTGGGTTGGGATGTTTTCTTGATGCACACTTAACCTTTAAAGATCCCAGAAAGGAACTGCAGTGCTGCTGCTGTCCACTTATGAGTGGCACCTGCATATCGTGCAGAGCCATCCGTAAACCAAGCACAGGCTCACTCATCTCTGAGATTTATTTCTTAATGTCAACAACAATATGAAAGAAAAATCACAAGGGTAAATTGTGAATGAAAAAAGCAAGGACTTGAGGTGGGGGTCCTTAAAGTGACATTTTGTGTTTTCAAACATGCAGGTCTTCTGCAGTAGATTTTCCCCAGTGCATCACATTGTTTGATTTCCTGACTGCTGCTAACAGAGACCGTGATTGTGGAACTGAGTAAATTGAAATCCTGGACTTCTTCAGTATTTTCTCTATGATGTTGCTGTTTTGTTTTTGTTTTATTTTGAGTTATAATACTTATGAAAATGTGTAGTCTTTGATATTTATATGTAGGTGCTTCAAGTCTTCTTCACTCTGAGCTAGCAAGGTTATATTATATGCATATTGCAGGTTAATGTCTTCCTCCAATCTTGATGCCATATTCTACTTTATACACAGTCTAGCTTCTTACAGTATTTGTTCAGCATTCACATTAAATAAATATGGTGACAAATACAACCCTGACACAGACCCTTCATCTTTTTAAACCATGAATCATCTCCTCCTCCATTTGAATGACTGCCTCTTGGTTTATGCACAGGTTTTATGACCACAATTAAGTGTTCTAAAATACCTCTTGTTTATAATGTTATCTACACATTTGAATACTTTTGCATAATTAATAAAACTGAAGTAAGCTCCTTTATACTATTCATCATTCCCAGCCAGGATTTGCCTGAGATCTGCAAAGACATCCATGGGCCCATGTTCTCTTCTGTATTTGGTTTGGATTTCTATGGATTCACACATGCTTCTTTTTAAACTATCTTCAGCAAAATTTTGCATGCCTCTTGTATTAATGATATTGGTCGATAATTTCCACAACCTTTTAGGTATTTGAAATGGGAATACATATAGATTCCTTCCATATGATTGGCCAGCTACTGGGTTGGCCAGACATCTGATTTCCAAATTCCTTGGCATAGACAAGTGAATACTTGTGAGACAATTTACAAAATATTTGATCAATTCATGGACCTTTGTGTTTCACCAATACCTTCATTACAACTAGGACTTTTTCTTATTATTTTTCCTGTTCTTCATCATATGGTACCTCCTCACATAGTTGAGAAGTGCCCTGGTGACATGGTTCTTATTTATGGAGTTGTGATCCTCAAGGTCAGCAGTTCAAAACTAGTAGCAGCTCTGAGGGGAAAAAGACGGGGGTTTCTACTCCTTTAAACAGTTACAGCTTCAGAAACTCACAGAGACAATTCTACCCTGTCCTACAGGATTGTTATGAGTCAGTATTGACAGGATAGTGGTGAGAAGAAACAAAAAAACGGCTGAAGGTCAACCAAATCTTTTGGATATAGTGAATCTGTATGATCCTTCCATCTTATATGGATGTGTCCTATATAATTCAAAAATTTTAATCATAACGTTGTTGTTGCTAATGCTGTTGTTAGCCGCCATCAAGTTGGTTCCCACTGGTGTTATGTGAAATGGAACAAAGCACCACCTGGTTCTGCACCTTCCCCACATTCTTCTAAGGTTGCACTCATAGATGCAGCCAGTGTATCAATTCACATCTGAAAAGGAGACTCCCTTTTGCTACCTTATACTTGTTCAAACGTTGTGTCCTTTCCAGGGACTGTATTGAATAAGGCCACAATTCAAATGCATCACTTCTTTGGTTTTCGTTATTCAGTGACCAACTTTCACATGCATGGGCTGTTGTGAGATGCTGATTCACAATGATCTTTTGTACAACAAAATGAAACACTACTCTGTCCTGTGCCATCCTCGCAATGTCCTTAAGTTTAAGCTCATTCATGCAACCTCTGTGTCAATGTTTCTTTTTCACTGCTCCTCCACTGTACGAAGCATGATGTCTTCTTCAGGGACTGGTCTCTCTTGACAAGCAATTGAAAGTGGTTGAGATGAAATCTCTTCATCCTTGCCCAAAGGAGCCTTCTGACTGTACTTCTCCCGAGGCATATTTGCTTGTTCTTTTGGCAGTCCAGGTTACTTTCAGTATTCTTCACCAGCACCATAATTCAAATGCATGGAATCTTCTGAGGTCTTCCTTATTCAATGTCTATCTTTCAAATGTTTGTGACCAATTGAAAATGCCATGCTTTGGGACAGGTGCACCTTAGTCCTCAATGTAACCTCCCTGCTGTCCAATACTCTAAAGTTTTGTGCAGTAGATTTACCGAATAAAACGCATCGTTTGATCTCCTTGAATGCTGCTTTCATGTTTGCAGATGCAAGACAAAATCCCTGACAACTCCAGCCTTTTCCTCTGCTTATCATGATGTTATGTATTGATCTGGCTATGAGCATTTTGATCTTCTTTATATTCAGATGTGACCCACACTATGGCTGCCATCCTTGATCTTCACAGCAAGTGCCTCGAGTCCTCCTCACTTTCAGCAATTCAGCAAAACGTGTGTGCTTCCAGTGCTTCATCGGCTTGTTGAACTATTTCAGTGGGTGTTTCTTCAGTTCCTGGAGCCTTGTGCTTTGGCTAATGATTTCATGCAGCTTGAACTTCTTCCTCAGAACTATTGGCTCTTGCTCAGATGCTGCCTTCTGAAATGGTGAGATGTTAGCCAGTTCCTTGGGACAGTGACTGTATATTCTTTCCATTTTCTCTAGATGTTTCCTGCATCAGAAAATATTTTGCCCACAGACTTTTTCGGTATTGCTGCTAGAGGCTTGACTTCTTTCTTTGGTTCTTTCATTTTATATTTAAGCATGCTGTTCCTTTTCAGTCTTCTAACTCTGTGCCTGAACCCTTCATTATAATATATGACTTTATCTTCTCTAGCTGCTCTTCAAAATTTTCTGTTCAACTCGTTGACTTTGTTATTTCTTCTCTTACCCTTAGATACTCTACAGTTAAGAACAAGTTTCAGAGTCTCTTCTGACATCCACTTTGATATGTTCTTTTCTTCCTGTCTTTTTAAAGACCTTTTACTTTCTTCATGGAGGATGTTCCTGACCTATCACAGCTCATCAGGTCTTCTGTCATTAGTGTTCAATGGATCAACTCTGTTCTTGAGATTATCTCAAAATTTGCTGTCATGTTTTGACTCTCATAAGTTTGTTTTCATTTTCCTCCGTTTCAATCTGAACTTACATGTGAGCAATTGATGGTCCGTTCTAGTCAGCCTTGGTCAGGTTTTAGCTGCTAACATTGAACTTCTCCATCGTCTCTTCCAACAAATGTAGTCAGTTGGGTTTCAGTATGTTCCATTTGGAGACGTTCACAGAGTATAATAACCTATTATGTTGTTGAAAAGGGCATTTGTGATCAAGATATTACTGCTTTTACAAAATTCTATCATGGGATCACCAGTTTCATTTCTATCCACAAGGCCATATTTCCCAACTCCTTTTTTATCTGCTTTTTTTAAATTGCACATTCCAATTGCTAATAATGATCAATGAATTTTGGTTACATGGTTGATCAATTTTAGAATGAAGAAATTGCTTTAGTTCTTCAGCTTCTTCATCACTAGTTTTAGTGTTTGTTGTAAAAATCTGAATAATACTTGTACTGACTAGATTTCCTTGGATTAACATAGATATTATTCAACACAACTAGCATTATACTTCCAAATAGATATTGAGATTTCCTTTTAAATGATGAAAGTGATTCCATTCTTCGGTGGCTGCAACAATGCGTTCAAGCATAACAACAATTTTAAGTCTCATGCAGGGACGTGCAGCGTGTCCCTCTGTTGTGTATAAGATGGTTACAGTTGTGGCTGACACGATGGCATCTAACAACGATGATCACAGTGCCAGAAAGTGAAGCCTTCAGGTTGTATGGATTTGAACATGACTGAGAAGGAGTTGCTCTCTCAAAGTAGAGTCAATCAGAATGAGGTGGATGATTAAAGTTCCCAGGACTTTCCATTGTTGATGGGCATGGGCCATATGAAAAGAAGCAGCTGCAAACCTCTATTAATATGCAGAACTTGGAAAATATGAAATCTTAATCTAGAAAAATGGAAGTCACTAAAAATGAAACAACGCATAAAGATCAATGTTTGAGGTATTACGGGGCTGAAATGAACTGGTACTGGATATTTTGAATCAGAAAATCTTATGGTTTACTATGCCAGGCATAACAGTTTTTGAGAGTTTAACTCTTTATATCACCCAAGGATTTTCATTATAAAGACAATGCCTCTCACAGGTAGAGTTTCCAAAGATCTGAAAGTAAACAGTAAAAAAAGAAAAACAATTAAAGGAATTGCAGTGAATGAAAGGCATACTAATGCTACAAAGATTCAATCAGCCATAGATACCTGGGACTAATTCAATTAAACTTTATGGGAAATTTTTGGAGGAGCATGTACATTAGCATGCAATCTTCTATAAAAATTCGATTTTGGAATATTTGAAAAGAGAAAAGGTTAGTGTCCTATATGAAAATTTTAAACTTTGCTCTCTAAAACTATTCAGATATGACAGAGTATGATTTAATCTGTCTCTTGAGGTTACAATTCCCTGGAGATCTGAAGCTTAACACAATAAAGTGCATTCTGGATTGCGAGTGAAACTTTTGAGCAACTGGTTAGAAGATAGATTCTTTAGGAATATGGGAAAGGGGCATTGGGTTCTCTCTCTTGAATGTATACAAATATAGCCCTCTAGGTAATGGCTTTCCAGATTTCTTAGGATACACGTGTGGTGAAGGATAGCTTGAGAAGACAGAGTAACATATTTTAATGGATATGCAAAGACCTAGCAATAGAAAAACAAAAATGGGAAAACACAATTAGCATATATCAAGCTGAGAGATTTGAAGAAAAAAATCACACCTCCAGTTGCAATATCGAAATATTGTGTAAGCAGAATATTTAATGATGAAGGAGGTATTAAACCACAAGGAGAGGAATACACAGCCACTGTAGCAAACAGCCACTGGCCAGCAGCCAGCCACTGGAAGGAGTAGGACCAAGTAAGTGCCCATGGCGCTGAAGGAGTCCAAGCTGCACTGAGAACATTAACTAAAATCAAGGCTTCAAACATTGACGGAATATTAAGTGCGATGCCTCCGCAGACACCAGAAACACTCACTCATTTAACTGCCCCGTGGTGTTTCCAAGGAAGACACGAAAACCAAAAACAATATGGCCTAGCAGCACTGATGGAGACTCTGGTACAATTAAAGAAAATATATAGTTAATACTTTTCTAATGATAACTTATTTTAATAAGGATATCATGTTAGAATGGGGTTCAATTCACCTGAAAACTACATTTCTGGGGTCCATTAATTAGGGTGATCCACACAGACCATTGCCCTGAGATCTTCTTTGAACCTTAAGCCTTTTGAAAACTGGTTTTCTAAATTCACCTTTAAGCCATACAATAGCCTAGTAAAGACCACTTTGTCTTAGGTGTTGGGTGTGTGTGTTTATGTGTGTGTGTGTGTGTAATTATCTATGTGCAGTCAATTTCAATAAATAAAAACCCCAAAATCAGTAGAAGCAGTATTTTAGGTCAACATGCATCACTATGAATAGGCAATGACTCTACAGCGGTGGGAGCTTTATTATTATCTATCAGTCAATGCTGAAAATATGGGTACAACAATCATTCAAATAGCTTTCATTTGTAATATATTTCTACTTCCAAGTTAAAATGTTACCCCATTTTACAAATTATATATATTAACTAAATTTCTATCCATTTCTTTTTTTTTTTTTTTTACTAAATATTACCTTTGTTTTAACATGTGGTAATGTAAGAGGTGACCAGGATCAGACGCTGAGTGAAAGGCTCTAGAAACCCTCTGGGTTGTCATACCAACTGTTCTGTAAATGTAAAATCAGTTCAAAATGGAAGGTTAAAGAAATGATTCTTCACATTTAAATGGCTATAACTAATGGTTAGAGAATCTGAATTTATAAATATGCATGGAACTTTAAAATGAATTATCTTAATTTTCAAATAGAAATGAAAAACTAAATTCCAGAGAAGTAAAGTGGCTTATTTGACTTATTTAAATCAGAATCCAAATGGTCAGCACAGTTTCAGTAAGTCTAAAATTTTATAATCATCCTGCTCTTGGCTTCCCTTGGAATGCTTTCATGCAGCTCAGCTTAGGAAGCAAATGATTTCCACAAGACCTCTTCCAGTGCTGGTCTAATTTAAATGGATTTTAAGTGGGTAGAAACGTCATTTGTCACAGCGAAGACCCACTTAACCGTCAACGTTTTCTTGTCAGTGTCAATATTTCACTAAAAGGGGAAAGAGTGATGATGTAAAAAAGAGTTGTACTATTTTCATATAACTTTTGGATTATAATAATATTCATAATAAATTTTGATAAAGAAACTAATATTTTTGTACCATGCATTACAAAGTGGGGGGAATTGGTGCTGAATAAGTGCTGAAATGATTTTTTTCTTTAAAGAAAAGAACCATTGAATTGTATGGTATGTGATATATGTCAATGAAACTGAAAAAATCTGATAGATGAATAAACTATTATCTTTATTTTAACACAGTGCTTTTTAATTGCATGCCTCTCGAAGCTTTCCCTGTAGGCTGATAACCCCATGAATTGTTGTTGCTGTCGGGTGCTGTCGAGTTAGTGTTGATCTTTACACAACAGAAGGAAACACTGGCCAGCCTGAGCCCTCCCCAAGCGGTTCCTATGCCGGAGTCCATTGTTGCAGCCACCGACTCACTCCATCGCCTCGGACGCCTTCCACTTTTCTGCTGCCTCTCAACTTTACTCAGTGTGATGTCATTCTCCAGGGACTGGCCTTTCCTGACAACATGGCCAAGGTACAGCAGGCAAAGTCTCGCCATTCCTGCTTCTAAGGACTCCGACCATACTTCTTCCAAAACAGATTTCTTTATCCTTTTGGCCTACCAATGTACTTTAAATATTCTCAATCAGCACCACGATTTAAATGTATCAATTTTTCTTCTGTCTTCCTTATTCAACATCCGACTTTCACATGCACATAAGGCAATTGAAAATACCATGGGTTGGGTCAAGTACACCTTAGTCCTCAAAGTCACATTGCTGCTTTTCAACACAACTGAGGTCTTATGCAGCAGATTTACTGATGCAACATATTTTTTGATCTCTTCACTGCTGTTTCCATGAGCACTGATTTTGGATCAAAGTAAGACAATCCTTGACAACGTCCATCTTTTCTCCATTTATTATGATCTTACCCACTGTCCCAGTTTTGAGGATTTTGTTTTCTTTACATTGAGTTGTAATCATACGAAGCTTGCAGTGCTTGATCATCATCAGCAAGTGCCTCAAGTCATCTTCATTTTCAGCAAGCAAGGTTCAATCATCTGTATATTAAAGTTTATTAATAAGCCTTCCTCCAATCCTTAGGCAGCATTTTCTCCATTTAAGCAAGCTTCTCTATTTATTTTCTCATCCTTATGAATTACTAAGCATTAATAATTATACTACGCTTTATTGTTTAAAAATTGCATTCAAATATATTATTTAATTTAATACTCACAAGTTCATTGCAAAATAGCCTAAGCAGCCCTTACAATTCTTCTATCTACATAAGTAAACAGGGATACAAGATTGGTAAGTGTCATACTCAATGCTTCACAGTGGAGTATGACAGATTGTCCATGTGATCTTCTTTCTTCAACTCTTTAAAACCCATACCAAATACGGGAAAATCTATTATTATATCTGTCTTTCAGTTTCCCCCAATTTAAGCCAATTTACTATTCATTATCCTCTGTGACCATCGAAAGTCACTTCTGAGAGAGAAACAAATACTGAGTTTTCTAAACAAATGTCTTTGTTTAAAATCCAAGGAAAATTTCTAGTTAGAGGAAGAGGTAAGAGTTAAAAGATCATAAAAAGATACACGTGCCAAATGTTAACCAAAGAAAGGAAGAGTGGGTTCTAACATTAATTTACTTGAAAAAGCAGAAGCTGCTCAAGATGCTCAAGAAACTTGATAAGAAATATGGTGGGGAGAAGAACAACTGGGCATTCTAGAAAGCCTGGAACCAGGAGGTGAATCGTTGCTTAAAACAATGTGTGTGTTTTTTAAAAAGGTATACTCTCCGTACTCCTGAGTCCCTGCTTTTCCTTGCATGTCTGCTTAATTCTGCATTGTTCCTTTCTCTCCTCCTTTAACACATAAGACCTCCATCAAACCAAGAGCAAGTCAATCTCTGTATCTCTCAGTTAAATCCACAACACAAATCCCATTGAACTACAAGTGTGGGCAGGTTACTTTGGCACTGAAACTCACTGCGCTCTAGTGACTGCTGGCTCATAGTGATCTTGTGGGGCAGGGTACAACTGTTCCTGTGGGATTCCGAGGGAGCAGACAGCCTTGTCCTTCTCCTGCAGGGCTGCTGGTGTTTAGGACCTGTCAACCTTCAGGTTGGCAGACCAATTTGTAACCACCAGGACGCCTGTCTTTTGGTACTAGTTTTTTTATGTCACTTAAATTCTCAGTTCTCTCCTACACTAAATGGGAATTTAAGAGCAATATGTGTAGGGATTTGATGATAGAATTTTCAAGGAAGGATTGTTCAAAGGAGGTGATTGTTATTTTTAAGTTCATTGCATTAGTTTGCGTGTATAGTAACCCTGTATACAACGGAAGTAAACACTGCCCAGTCTTTCACAATCGTCACGATTGTCACGATTGTCCTTATGTTCCATCCCTTTGTTGCAGCCACCGTGTCAATCACCGTTGAAAAGGCCTTCTTCTATTTCACTGGCCCTCTACTGTGCTGAGTACGACATCCTTTCCTAGGGACTGGTCTCTCCTGACATGTCCAAAGTACATGAGACGAAATATTGCCATCCTTCCCTCTAAGGAGCTCATTAGTAGTAAAAATATGAGCTGGAGTTTTTAATATTGTGCTTTTAATTTAATATGAAAACTATTATAAACCAAAATCACTTGGTGTTGAGATAATTCCAACTCATGACAAGCCTGTGTGTTGAGAGTAGAACTGCACTCGGTAACATATTTAGGGCTGAACCCATGATAGACATTGAGAAAATTTGCTGCGCAATACCTCTTTAAAAGACCAAAGAGCACGGATGTCACTCTGAGGAATAAGGGGCACTTGACCCAAGTCACAGTATTTTCAATCACCTCAGCATGTGAAATTTGGACAATAAGTAAGGGAAAATGCAGAAATGATTCATTTGAATTAGCATGTTAACAAAGAGTATTCAAGTACAATGCACTGCCTGAAGAACAAAAACAAAATCTGTCTCGGAATAAGTTGATCCAGAATGTTCTTTAGAAACAGGTTGATAAAGCCTTTATCTTGGGAATTTTGGACACATTGTCAGGAGAAGTCAGTTCCTGGAAAGGACATCATGTCAGGTAAAGAGTCAGTGAAAAAGAAAAAGACACTCAATGAGATAGATTGACACAGTGACTGTAACAATGGACTTAATCATAACACCAATTATGGCATGGTGCAAGACCAGGTAGTATGTCTTTACTTTGTACGTAGGGTTTCTGTGAGTCAGATGGCTGTTAATAACAACAAAAACTATAACTGAAGAAACTCAAATTCATTTCCATTGATTTAAATAAAATTTCAATCCATAAAAGCTAATGTCATTATGAATTTCAGTGCAGCAAATGGCAGCGAAGCAAATTTAGCAACAATTAAAGTAGGAACATTTTCCACAGCCTTACCTATCTATGAAACATTACGTATAAACTTAATATGACATAAACCAAATCTAGAAACCTCACTGTCATCAAGTCTTTCTGACTCAGAGTAATCCCATGCTCTTAGTCATATAGGTAATAAGACTGACATGCAATTCATGTATATATCTTCTCAAAGAGCTATAGAAAGTTCATAAGAATATTTCATACATTTGCTAAAAAGTATATTTAAAGGATATTATTTCAATCCCTAAATGTGATTAAATTCATTTCTAAAATTATAAATTAACAGCAAGGTGATAAACAACATTATGCACATTAATTTCCTGCAATTAAAAGCTAATCATTTCTATCAAAAAATAAAAACACTACATTTGTTGTTGCTGCTGCTGTTGTTGCTAGGTGTCATACAGTCAGTTCCAACTCATAGTGACACCAGAGAACACAACACAGGCCGGCCCTATGCCTCCTCACCATTGTCCTTAATAGGAAACATGTGACAGGCCACATAATAGACCAGACAGTAACCAAATCATAGTTGGAGAATATTTTTAAGTTACTCTAAATATTCTTCTTCAAAAGAAACCAAATCATCGCTATATTATCCCCCTGCTTTGAGTTTATTTGCCAACACGATGTGTGTTAAACTCATGCTAACGTAAGAGGTAATAAATAAACATTGGTTTTCCTTTACTTAAAGTACTTTGGTCGGCTTTACTTACCACAATAATGAATCAGCTTCTTTTCTAAGTAAATTGCAGCCACTTAAATTTTTCCTCAATCATATTTAGGATATAAGAAATATAATCACTTTAACATTCCAAAGTCAAAGAGATGAAAAACGACTTAGTTGAACCCACCTTGTTGTCCGCTCCGTGACACGAAATGGCCTTCTTAGTAATAAAGGTTACCTGTGAACGGGCTAGTCCTCTTCATTTTTCCCAGTTACTTTGGAGCCACTGCTGGCCTCTTGAAACGCCCCCAGCCACAGAAGAAAAGCCAAAGCCCACTGTCATCAACCGAAGTCTGTTCCCAGCAGCCTCTAGGAGAGGGTGGAACTGCCCGCTGTGAGTTTGAGAGCGTAGCTCTCTCTGCATGAGAGGAGAAAACTCCTTCTTTCACCCGTGGAGCATCTGGTGGTTTCAAGCTGCTGGTCTCGCTGTTAGAAGCCCAGGCCACTGTGCCGCCAAGGCTGGTGTAGAAATATGTGGGAGAGACATGCGTACAGGAGTCTGGGTAGTGAAAATGATTAAGCATTGGGCTACTAACCAAAAAGTTGGCAATTCAAACCCACGGAAGAAAGCTTTGGTGATCTGCTTCAAATCACCGAAATCCCTCTGATTTCGTGTTTCACTTTGCAATACATGCACGGGGTGGAATTTACTGCATGGCAACTGGTTTTCCATTTTGGCATGTATTTGAGAGGCATTACTCTATGGCCAATGTATCACCCTTGATTTCTGTTATAGATTGAATTTTCATCTGCAGTAAAATACATGCTGGCAATCCTACTCCCTCTAGCTGTGAATGCGATGTCATTTGGGAGCAGGCTTTCTTTGTTGTGGTAATATACATTGCATTTGAGATGTCAAAAGAGCAGATAAGGCTCCACAGAGGGCACACAGACGGGAGAATATAGATGCCAGGCCACAGGAAAGTCTTCAAGGAAGTAATAAAAACGCTGAAAAGAGGCAAAGATCCTAGAGTTAACAGAGAGGGAAAGCCTCTCACTGAAGCTGGTAGCCTCAGTGTAGACTTCTGGCCTCCTTAGATGGGAGAAAATAGAGTTCTGTTAGCTAAAGCTACCAGATATTTGCGACATTTGTGTCGCACTGAGAGCACATTCGTACCTCTAAGAAAAAGATAAGTATTAGATATAAATATTAGTATCTCCTCTCCAAGAGTTTTCAGGGAGTATATCTTTAAATCCACTTTTTATTCTGAAAGTCCAAAGGTGAAAATGATGTTTAACTCATTTTTATAAAATATTACTATTCTCAAATTTACCATTACATGATTAATGCAATAAGACAAGAAGCGAGTCAAAGGTGTAATACATAATAACCAAGGCTATCATGAGCTACACTTACAAAGCGTAACCACAAAGATCATTTGTAAATCTGTCAAAAGCCTTTTCTCTACACTTTGAAGTCAGTCAGTGGTATTCAGTTTGAGACAAAGATGCAGCAGTGTGCTAGACACTGGGTAGGCTAAATTCACCTATGTGTGGGCTGCTCATTAGACTCCAGAGACCACATTAAAGAATTAAGAATTCTAATTTTGTTATTGCTCATGATCATATAGCTAATTATTTTAATATTGGTAATTGCAATGGACTACTAATTTGCCTAGAGACTAAGCAAGCTAGATGCAAAAGGATTAGGATAATGCCATGTAAAAGAATTAAGAATATCTGTTAAAAAGTTTTTAACAGTTTTTTCAAACCCCCCTGGTGGGTTCAACTACATGATAGGACTTTCAATAGGGTTTACTTCCCTATTGTTTTCCCCATTCCATTTTTTAAACTGTTGGCTAATTTCTTTTGCGGTGCACCTCAGTTTTCACAGAGTACATTTATGATGCTACCTGTGGCAGTTAGGTTTTATGTCAACTTGCACCTGTGTGGAAATAGATGCAACGTCCATCAGATCACAGCCAAATGATGCCGCATTGGGGATGTGCCCTTTCCACCTCACTGGAACTTTGTCTGCTTCCAGGCACAGACACATGTGAGCCACATAGCTAGATAGCTGTCAGGGTCCTGCATGTTTTCACTGACATTGGACCTACGTGACTTCACACCCACTGGCCTATGAGCTCCATGCTTACAGGTCAACTTTCTGTGTCATCAGCCTGCAGCTACATGAATCTGAAGAGGGCCCTGTCAGCATCAGCCCTATGAACGTGGTTGCACCGGGCTGGGATGCCTTCTTGATAGAGTTATTTCTTAGACACATGAATGTCACTGGTTTTGTTTCTCCAGATAGGAAAGTAAAGTTGGGAAAGAATTGATTTTCAAAGACTTTTTTTTTGGCCGAACACTTCTGTGGTATATATGATTTACATCAACTTGGGTGAGCCAAGATTCTCAGCAGTTTGGCTAATAATCAATCCCCCATGATGTGACCTAATGTAGTCAACTGCATGATGACTTCTGCCGTCATGAGGAAAGCAGTGGGGTGGATGGCATTGGGTGGAGGACAACCTCCTCACCACCCTGATGAAGTTTCCCCAAGTGGTGAACCTACAGATGTAGTTTTATAAAGGTCTTCTTGGCTTCTTGCTGGCCTTGCAGAAGCTTGGTGCTGCATGTGACTCACTTCTGGAAATTGAAGTCCATTAAGAACTCTATCAGTTTGCAAGGAACACATGCGCTCCTGATGCTCAACTCTAGCAGTGGAAGCCAGGTGAGAGTGTATTTGTAATCCTTCATGTAGCCTCCTCGGTGCTCAGTGTGAAAGCATCTTGTTTCTCAATTTAGCAGTTGAAGATTTGGTATAGGTATTCATAGAGGACAATATATTTAAAATCAAACAATGAAACCCCATCATTAAGGTCATAATCATACCACACAGTAGACTCAAAAAATACCTATTTTTCCAAATACATCTAGAATTTAAAGTTAGAAATCTATGCTGCTCCTGACGATTTCCATTGAAAGAGTGCATAGGCCAGTGCACAAACAGCCCAGTTTCTCGAGGATAGAGACATTCTATTTAGGTTCTATTAAAATGTTAATTCTATATCAGTCCAGTGTTTGTCTCTGGAAATTCAATTATCTGATCATCATGTATTGGGAGGTAATTCATCCCTTGAAAATCTGATTAATTTATTTTTTTTAAACCAGGAAGGAAAAACATTTTTTAAATATGTAGGTGGAATTCTCAGCATTACTGAGAAAATGTTCACAAAATGGTGTGAAATGAGATTTTAAAATTACTACTATAGTTCCTTGTAAAAAACTTTTATTATAAAATATTTCCATATTGTTTCTAGATAATAAAAAGCATGCCAATTAAAAGATAATAATCTGATGAGTTCTGAACTAATTTTTAATTAAACGAGGAAAGTCAGGCACAAAAGGACAAGTACAACATGAGCCCGCTGAGGTAAGAATTAAAAATTTTTTAAAAAAAGCAAAAGTGGCATAGGGGAAAAAGCTACTGTATAGAAACATTTTAGGGGTGAAGACTGTGTAGTATGGAAGAGACCAGATCAAAACCAGGGATGTACATGGTAGACAATGGTGGAGGAGGTGGGGAAAGGAAAAAAAAAGGATGAATATAAGGAAGAAAAGGGGAGCGGGGGCATGGGGCATTAATCCACCCAAGGGGAGGGTATTGTTTATATCTCCACAGGGAAAGTGGGACCAGACTTCAACCCAGTGCCTCAAGGTGTGAATGCAATATCCAGGTGTGGAGTAGGGAACCAGTGGAGAGGTCTGGGAGGCTGGCCCCAGCACCATAAATTAAGTGGATTCCTGCCCCTCCCCCGAAAAGAATTTGTTTCAAAGGATGACATTGATTCTGCAGCTCCGGGAGATGGACATATCTGATCAGAGCACACGGGAACAGATGAAGGGGCAGAAGGAGAGAGTGGAGCACAGCCAGGCCCACCAGGCCATGAGGATGATGTTCCTGAGTAGAGCAGCCAGTCCACAGAGAGAACAACATGGCTGGCCCCACTATGAGAAATGATGCCAATCAGTGACTAAGGGCGATACAGGGGACTGCACCAGAGACACAGTGTGGGAACTGCACCTGACCTGATCCCACCACACCGAGGCAAATCACTGGGGGCGTGCAGCAGAACAGTAAGGGAATGGAGTGGCAAGGTCCCCAGGGAATGCTGAAAGTGGACTTTGGGGCCATGGCGTGATGCCCCAACAGACAGGACAAGAAAACGCTCCTAAGGGCCAGCAAACAATCCCTGAACTAACTACAAGCTTTTCTCTTGTGAACTGTTTTGTTCTGTTCTTTGTCAGTGGATTGTTTTTGTTGTTTTGTTGTCTGGTTGTATACTGTTGCTTTGTTTTCCTCTGTCTTATTTTCGTGCATGTTAGTGTCTCCACAGGTCTGTCTGAATAGGACAGGCTGGATGAACTATCTGGAGGAAAAACAACGGGACCAACAGTTCCGGGGGGACTTGGGGTGGGGGTGTGGGGGGTAAGGAAGTGGTGTTAACAAACACAGGGACAAGGGAAAAACATGGGACCCAAAATGGTAGAGAGGGGGGAGTGGCAGGCCTGGTGGGGAATGATCAAGGGTAAGGTTGCTTAAAGAAGAGGTATACTCTAGCCCAGATGGCGACTAAGCATGGTAGTAGGGCAGGAGGAAAGTCAAGGGAGATGGAGGAAAGAGCTAGGAGTCAAAGGGCATTTATGGAGGTCTAGACAAAGACATGTACATGCAAATATATATAGGAGGATGGGGAAATAGATCGATGTGTCTATATTTATAGGTTAGGTATTAAGGTGGCGGAAGGACCTTTGGCCTCTACTCAAACACTCCCTCAATGCATGAATACTTTCTTTTATTAAATTGGAATTCTATGATGCTCACTCTTCCGACACAACTGCTGGAGCCAAAGGGGGTGAACAAGTAAATGTGGTGAAGAAAGCTGATGGTGCCTGGCTATCAAAAGAGATAATGACTGGGGTCTTAAAGGCTTGAAGATAAACAAGTGGCCAGCTAGCTCAGAAGCAACAAAGTCCACATGGAAGAACACACCAGCCTGTGTGATCGAGTGGTCCTGAAGGGATCAGTTACCAGGCATCAAAGAACAAAAAATCATATCATTGACTACACACCTCCATGATAGGATCGCTGAAGACAAATGGGTGCATAAGCAAATGTGGTGAAGAAAGCTGATGGTGCCCGGCTATCAAAAGAGATAGTGTCTGGGGTCTTAAGGGCTTGAAGGTGAACAAGCGGCCATCTAGCTCAGAAGCAAAAAAGCCTACATGGAAGAAGCACACCGGCCAGTGCGATCACGAGGTGCCAAGGGACCAGGTATAAGGCATCATGCAAAAAAAAAAAAAAGATATAAGTGTGTGTATGTATGTGTATATGTATATATGTATGTGTATATATGTATATATATCATATTAAATGAAGGGGGAAGTGCAGAGTGGAGACCCAAGGCCCAAGTGTCGACCAATGGAGATCCCCTCATAGAGGGGTTTAGGAGAGGAGATGGGTTAATTAGGGTGTGAGGCAGTACCGATGAAGAACACAGCTTTCCCCCAGATCCTGGATGCTTCCTCCCCCCAACTACCATGATCCGAATTCTACCTTGCAGGGCTGGATAGGACAGAGACTGTACACTGGTGCATATGAGGGTTGGAGGTACAGGGAATCCGGGGTGGATGATACCTTCAGGACCAAGGGTGTGAGGGACGATGGTGGGAGAGTGGAGGGTGAGTCGGTTGGAAAGGGGGAACTGATTACAAGGATCCACATGTGACCTCTTCCTTGGGAGAGGGACAGCAGAGAAGGGGGGAAGGGAGACTCCAGATAGGGCAAGATATGACAAAATAACGATGTATAAATTACCAAGGGCATATGAGGGAGGTGGGAATGGGGAGGGAGGGGGGGGGAAAGAGGACCTGATGCAAGGGGCTTAAGTGGAGAGCAAATGCCTTGAGAATGATTGGGGCAGGGAATGTATGGATGTGCTTTATACAATTGATGTATGTATATGTATGGATTGTGGTAAGAGTTGTATGAGTCCCTAATAAAATGTAAAAGAAGAAAAGAGAAAAAAATGATTAGGGCAAAGACTGTACAGATGTGCTTTATACAATTGATGTATGTATATGTATGAACTGTGATACGAGTTGTATGAGCCCCTAATAAATTGTTTAAAAAAAGATCTATAAAGAGAAAAACGCGTATCAAGGTGACTATGAAACATGTAGTACCCACTGAAAAAACACTCCTCTCACCAGCTGCAAATGAAGAGCCCTTCATTGAGACTCCTTCCTAGGTTTCAAGCATAGAAGGGGGGGGAGGGGAGACTCCGGATAGGGCAAGATATGACAAAATAATGATGTATAAATTACCAAGGGCACATGAGGGAGGGGGGAGCGGGGAGGGAGGGGGAAAAAAAGAGGACCTGATACAAAGGGCTTAAGTGGAGAGCATATGCTTTGAGAATGATTGGGGCAGGGAATGTATGGATGTGCTTTATACAATTGATGTATGTATATGTATGGATTGTGATAAGAGTTGTATGAGTCCCTAATAAAATGTAAAAAAAGAAAAGAGGAGCAAAAAATGATTAGGGAAAAGAATGTACAGATGTCCTTTATACAATTGATGTATGTATATGTATGAACTGTGATAAGAGTTGTATGAGCCCCTAATAAATTGTTAAAAAAAAAAAGATCTATAAAGAGAAAAACGCGTATCAAGGTGACTATGAAACATGTAGTACCCACTGAAAAAACACTCTCCTCTCTAAAAGCTTTGAGGTAGAAAAACACTTGGGAGGTTATTAAATTATAATTTAATTGTATCAATGACTCTGGGCTTTTAACTCTACTTACTGTATATACTCGTGTATAAGCTGAGTTTTTTTCAGCACATTTTTAATGCAGTTTTTGTGGTAAAATTGGGTGCCTCGGTTGATACTTGGGTCCGCTTATACTCAAGTATATACAGGACATATTTAACTAGCAAATTTTTCATCTAAATATGTTGTTGTTGTTGTTATTGTTAGGTGCCCACGAGTTGGTTCTGGCTCATAGCAAACCCTATGTACAAAAGAAAGCACATTGTCTGGTTCTGCACCATTCTTACAATTAAATTTATCTCTATAGCCGCACACCAAAATATTACAGACTTGCTAGTCAGAATTTTCCAAATCATTCTTTAAGCAAATGGTTTTTTTTTTTTTTTTTTGGTTTCTTGTTGTGGTTTGAGTGAAAGTTTACATAGCTAGCTTCCTCTTCAACAAATTACACACATTTTATTTCATGGCATTAGTTGTAAAACCTCAACTTAACTTTAAACTTTCCTCTATTTACCCCCATTTCAAATCCCCTTCTTACCTGTCCTTTCTTGCCTTCTAAACTTGCTCTTGAGCAAATATTACACTTTACACTTATGTTCTGAAGGGTATATTTCTCAAAGATGTTGTGTGTCCATGTTATAAGCTTATCCATTGTTTGGTTGAAAAGAGATCCCCATGGGTAGATTAAGTCCCAGATTCAAAGCGAATCTAAGGACCATAGGCTTAGGAGTTCCAACGGTCAGATAGATAGATAGATAGATAGATAGATAGATAGATAGATAGATAGATAGATAGATAGATAGATAGATAATATACCAGTTGATATATAATCATTTTATTAGAGGCTCATACAACTCTTATCACAGTACATACATACATCAATTGGGTAAAGCACATCTGTACATTCATTGCCCTCATTATTCTCAAAACATTTGCTCTCCACTTAAGCCCTTAGCATCAGCTCTTTATTTTTCACCTCCCTCCCCGCTCCCCCCTCCCTCAGGAACCCTTGACAATGTATAAATTATTTTTTGTCATATCTTGCCCTGTCTGACATCTCCCTTAACTCACTTTTCTGTTGTCCTTCCCCCAGGGAGGAGGTTACATGTAGATCCTTGTAATTGGTTGCCCCTTTCCAACCCACCCTCCTTCTACCCTCCCAGTATCATCACTCACACCACTGGTCCTGAAGGGATCATCTGCCCTGGATTCCCTGTGGTTCCAGTTCCTATCTGTACCAGTGTACATCCTCTGGTCTAGCCACACTTGCAAGGTAGAATTGGGATCATTGGGGAGGGTGGGGGGGGAAGCATTTAGGAACCAGAGGAAAGTTTTATTTTTCATCGCTGCTACATCGCATCCTGACTGGCTCATCTCTTCCCTGAGATCCTTCTGTAAAGGGCTATCCAGTGGTCTACAAATGGGCTTTGGGTCTCCATTCCACAGTCCCCACCTCATTCACTATGGTAAGTTTTTGGTTCTGATGCTGCCTGATACCTGATGGTAAGTTTTGGGTTCTGATGATGCCTGATACCTGTCTACACCTCGTGATCACACAGGCTGGTGTGCTTCTTCCATGTGGGCTTTGTTGCTTCTGAGTTAGATGGCCACTTGTTTACTGTCAAGCCTTTAAGACCCCAGATGCTATATCTTTTGATAGCACGGCACCATCAGCTTTCTTCACCACATTTGCTTATTCACCTGCTTTGTCTTCAGTGGTTGTGTTGGGAAGGTGAGCATCATAGAATGCCAATTTAAAAGAAGAAAGTATTCTTGCATTGAAGGAGTACTTGAGTGGAGGCCCAATGTCCTTCTGCTACCTTAATACTAAACCTATAAATATATGCACATAGATCTATTTTCCCACCCTCATATATAAATATATTTGCATATATACATGTCTTTGTCTAGACCTCTATAAATGCCCTTTGCCTCCCAGCTCTTTCCTCTATTTGTCTTGACTTTCATCCTGTCCCCCTATCATGCTCAGTCCCCACCAGGGTTTCAGCAATTCCTCTTGGTTACATTACCCTGGATCATTCCCTTCCATGCCTCCCACCACTGATTTGGATCATTTGTTGTTCCCTTGTCCCTGGGTTTGCTAACCCCACTACCTTTCCCCCCACCTCCTCTTTCCCATGCCCTCCCAGAACTGTGGGTCCCGTTGTTTTCTACTTCAGATGGTTCATTCAGCCTCTTATTTAGACAGACCTTATTTAGACAGACAATCCCCACTACTAAGTGGACACCGGCCCCTTCCCCCAGAATAATTAATTACAAAGGATGGCATTGAATCTGC
Source organism: Tenrec ecaudatus (assembly GCF_050624435.1). Taxonomy (NCBI): domain Eukaryota; kingdom Metazoa; phylum Chordata; class Mammalia; order Afrosoricida; family Tenrecidae; genus Tenrec; species Tenrec ecaudatus. The sequence continues at coordinate 117,958,216 of NC_134532.1, forward strand.
AGTTCCGGGAGAGGGTCATATCTGATAGGAGCACAAGGGAGCATATGAAGGGGGAGGAGGAGAGAGTGGAGCACAACCTGGCCACCAGGCCTTGAAGACGATGTTCCCAACAGTTTTAATAAGACCATTAAGTCTAGTATTTTTGTTGTTGTTCTACATTTTCTATCATTCAGTGTACGATCTGAATCAGAATGATGAGATATCTGAACACCATCTGGTTCTTCTGGTCTCAAGCCAGGGAAGGTTGAGGTCTGTGTGCTAATTGTTGTCTTAAGTCTGATTTTCTTCCTTCTTATTTCATGCAGACAGGAAGATGTTGCATGGAGTTAACTACTTACAAGCTTTTAAGACTCGAGCCAAAACTCACAAAAGTGAGAGGTAGATCGTTGTCTTGTGTACTATGTTACATAAAAACAATAAACAAAAACAAACAAACCTCACTACTATTGAGTCAATGCTGACTCATAGTGACCATATCAGACTAGCTAGAACTTCCCCTGTGATTTCCAAACTTTTATCTCTTTACGGGAGTAGAAAGTTCTGTCTTTCTCCCAATGTTTTCATGTTTGATAAAGTAGAAAGGCAGGAAAATAGAGGGAGACTTTCAACAGAATGGACTGACACAGTGGCTTCATGGATGCGCTCAAACATAAGAATCATTGTGAAGCTAGCACAGCAAGGGACAATGCTTCATTCTACTGGTCGTAGGCTCTCTTTCAGTGGGAACCAACTTGACAGCACGGAACAACAATATAGTAGGGTACCTGGAGGAACAAGGTGTAAATACTTGTTATTTATAAGAAAACTTCTTGATAAACTGAGGGACTGGCTTGGAGACTTGTGACCCAACTCTGACATATTTAAGACAATGTTATACCAGTTGATAGAACTCTTCTCTTTCTTCATAACTAGCTTTGTGGTTGGTCCATAAGTGTGATTAATAATTGTATTGATTGGATTTCCTCAACAGAAGGTAGATATAATCCTATCACAGGCAGCAATATACTTCAAAATTGATTTTGAAGTGACACTTTTGACAATGAATGCAATTCCACTGTACTTGATTGTGTCATTCCCAGCGCAGTAAATGATATGATTTTCTGATGCAGAATAGTCAATAGCAGTCCATTTCAGCTCACTAATGCTCCATTTCCTTTTTTATTACTTTGAAATTTCGCTAGATTCCTACTTGGCACATTCCAAGTACTAATCATTACTAGGTTTTGGCAGCTGTTTCTTCTGACCTTGAGTCTTGTCCCATTAGTAGATGAAGATCTGGAAGCCTTCGTTCCCACAGGATTTACTCCATTCACCACACCATGGTGGACTCTACTCTGAGAAAGCAACTCCCCTTCAGTTACATTTCGAGGGTGCTCTGGCCTATCGGTCAGCATTATCTCAGACCAGGTTCTGCTAGTGTGCATTAGGCCCTCAGCAGCTACTGCCTCCGGAGCGGGGTAGCCGCTGAAACCTTCGACTTCAGGTGGCCCTGCTGGCATTTGAAATACCAATGACCTAGGTTCCAACATCATAGCCACACAGCCACCACAGTACAACAATAGAAAGGCAAGTGGTGGTGTAGGTTGGTAGTAGTTGGTGTATAAATTTGAAAATTATTTGACAATTCAATCATATGGTTAGCTCAAAAGATAATCACTTTTGTAGAAGACAGTAATAGATGAAAAGTTCAATGATGATTTAATTAGTTGGGTTTTTTTAGAACTAAAATGACATGGGGAGGAAAAGGAAGAACGTAAGGGAAGAAGAGAGTTAGGAGGAGGGGAGGGAAAAAAGCAGAAAGGAAGTGCTAAACATCAAAAGCAGATCTACCAGTGGAAGACATAAAGATTAGCAAAATATAAACTCTAAGGATGCATAGTTTTATATTTCAAGTGGTCTCAAGAACAATATTCTTGTGGCAAAATAATTTAAAAAGGTTTCTTGATTAGAATATCATTTGTCTCATCATTGTATTTATATTCCACGCCACTGCTTCTGAAGGACCATATTACAAGTTTTGTAGTTTCATTTTGCTTACTTTTAAAAATATAAATCTTACTGTTCAAACTGATTTCAAAATCGAGTAACCATTAAATTATATGGGTACTTGAAGAGACTTTATAATGTAAACAACTTTAAATCAGTTTTCCAATCCAGCTTATTAAATTGTTACCAATTTAATAACTAATTAGAATTCCAAAGAATATGAAACTATTAAGGAAATTGGGTGATGGATTGTCCCTATTTCATATTTTGAAATATATTTTTTCCTTAAAGGTGAACACTTAGTGGAAACTTTCAAATCTCCATATAAAACATGGGCAGGTGAAGAGGGGAAAAAAGGAGATGGAAAGCTCCTTAGTGTCAAATTAATAGAAACGAATTTCAACGACAATTCAAACTCTGTTCCTTTCTGTTGATTTGTAGTAAAAGATTTTAGAGAGAATTCGGTGGTAGATTGTGCAATTTCAGCTATACAGTACTATAATTATGCACTAATGGTTGGGGAAAAGGCCACTGGGTAAAAGATTATTATATGTAACTGGATATGATGCAGAAGAAACATTGTAGGAAGCAAATGATTTTAAAATGTGAATCTGACGGCTCATTTTCTCTGTGGCTAGATGCTATTGAATCAGGTTCTGACTGATAGCTAGCATGTACAGCAAAACCGACTACTACTTGCTCTTAGGCCATCGTCATTATTAGTGATGTTAATCAATTACCCTTTTCAAGTCTTTTCACTGTGATGCAAGCAGCACCCTGTTGACAAAGGGGGATTCAACAAATAAAATTTTGAGCTCTGCGTACGTAATAGTGCTCTCTTATAATAACTTGTTTGTTTTCGTTTTTCACACTTTTATGTTTTCATATATTTCAATTAATTTTGCATAAACTGTGATAAATCTTTATTTTCACTTCAATGTTATGTTCAACATTCCAAATTTAAATGCTTTCAAAATTCACCAACATACTGAAATATTATAAAGTATTTAAAACACTTTTCTAAAGAAACACAACTCAGCAAGTATAAATTATCAAAATAATATTTGATGCAAATGTAAAGCTTATGTATGGTGTTGGTAAATTATTTTCATTGTGTTCTCCTTGGGTCATCTGAATTTTTTTAAAAACTAGAGTAGTATATTTTTCCCAGCGATTTCATAATTTTAATTAATGATTATGACATATCCTTCCACTATTGGGTAAATATATTGTAAATGCAAACCAGGATGATGGTCTGTTCAGTTTATTAGCAATATGTTTCTTTATTGCTGTACTTATACTACTATAAATGGCTGCTTTTTAAATTAACATCCAGTTGTATTAAAAGTGATTGTGTATGTACATATTTGCATAGAAAGGAAAATAAGTACGAAAAAAATTAAGCATGAGGTAATGCTTTGATGTATGATGTAAGATAGAACCATGAGAAAGAAAATAATGATTGAAGCACTGGATGTAGAATATTATCACTATTATAATATCCCTTTCTCTCCTTTTTAACAATGATTGAAATTCATTATAAATTTGTTATATTTCTTACTATTATCTCTGGAATGAAAATTCATTTGATGAAGGCTGAGCATGATAATGGGACAAGAAGAAAGTAAAAGGAAATAGAGGAAAGAACTAGAAGGTAAATGGAATTTATAGAGTTCTAAATACAGGCATGTACATATGTAAATATATTTATATATGACGATGGGGAAATAGATCTGTGTGCATATATTTATAGGTTTAGTATTAAGGCAACAGATGTACATTGGGCCCCTACTGAAGTACTTCCTCAATGCAAGACCACTTTGTTCTATTAAATTGGCATTCCATAATGCTCATCTTTCTGACACGATCACTGAAGACAAATGGGTAGCTAAGCAAATGTGGCAAAGAAAGCTGATGGTGCCCAGCTATCAAAAGATATAGCATCTGGGTTCTGAAAGGCTTAAAGATAAATAAGTGGCCATCTAGCTGAGAAGCAGCAAAGTCAACACTGAAGAAGCACACCAGCCTGTGTGATAACAAGGTTTCGAAGGGATCAGGTATCAGGCATCAAAGAACCAAAAGTAATATAATTGTGAATAAGGACGAGTGCGGAGTGGAGAAGATCCAAAGCCCATCTGTACACAACTGGACATCTCCTTACAGGAGGGTTGTTGGGAAGAGACAAGCCAGTCAGGGTGCAGTATAGCAACAATGAAACATGCAACTTCCTCTAGTTCTTTAATGCTTCCTCACCCCCCACTCCCCACTCTCAGGATGCCAATTCTGCCCCACAAATTTGGCTAGACTAGAGCATGTACACTGGTACATATAAGAACTGGAAACACAGGGAATCCAGGACAGATAAACCCCTCAAGACCAATAATGAGAGTACAACTACCAGGAGGGGCAGGGGAAGGTGGGGGAGGAAGGGGGAACCGATCCCAATGATCTACCTATAACCCTCTCCCTGGGGGATGGACAACAGAAAAATGGATGAAGGGAGCCATCAGACAGTGCAAGACATGATAAAATAATATTAATTTATAAATTATCAAGGGTTCATGAGGAAAGGGAGGTGGGGAGGGAGGGGAAAATGAGGAGCTGATACCAAGGACTCAAGTAGAAAGCAAATGTTTTGAGAATGAAGATGGCAACAAATGTATAGATGTGCTTGACACAATGGGTGTATGCATGGATTGTGATAAGAGTTGTACAAGCCCCCAATAAAATTATTTATTAAAAATGTTTACGTGTGTTCAATGTACAAATGTGCTTGACACAATAGATGTATGTATGAATTGTAATAAGAGCTGTATGAGCCCCCAATAAAATTATTTTTTAAAGAAAGAAAATTCATTTGAAAGGTGTGTTAGACAGGGTTCTCTAGAGAAACGAAACCAGAACACTACTAATTATATATATATTTATATAGTTAAATAGATAACATAAGAAATAAACAGTTAATTAATCTATAAAGCAGTACAAATGGCTCAGTGCAACTCATTTCCGTGAGACAGCTAATACACTGGCAGTCCTTCAAGCCTTGAGGGCTGCCAGGTAGTCCTCTGTAGGGCACTTCAGGCTATCCAGGTATAGGCAGCAACAGCAAGGCAGGTCACCAACAGTCAGCCAGATGACCGGGTCCGATAGTCCCCAGCTCAAGAGATGTAAGTTCCAAATAGTGTGAGGAAGCAGGTCTTGAAGGAACCTCAAATTAAAGTGGCACAGTCCATGGGTTAGTTGTCCCACAGGTAGTGTAGCTTGCAAATGGAGGCACAGAACAAGCATCAAAAAGCAAAAGACAAGGAAGGTGAGGCCCATCGAGCTATTTATCTCTCCACCCTTCAATTAATCCCACATGTCTTCATTGGCCACGTTGGCACAACAAAAGGAAACATAACCAATGCAAGTTAGTTAAAAGTATATTGAAATTATAAATTATATGTGCACAGGTACGACACTCTTCTGTTGTAATAGAAACTTAACCTAATAATTAAAATTTTATTTTTCAAAAATCAAACCAAACTTGACCAATGGTTACAAATGGATCAATTCTTCTTCAGTCTTCCCTATGTAATGTTCAACTTTCCAGTGCATTTGAAACAACTTCAAGGACCTCGGCTTGGGCCAGTTGCACCTTGGTTATCAAACATCCTTCCTTTTCAACATTCCAAAGTGGTGTTGTGCAGCCACTAGCTTTCCCTAATTTAAAATCCCAAATGGACTGCATCATTTGATCTCTTGTCTGCTGCTTCTATGAGCATTGATTGTGGATCCAAGCGAAAATAAATTCTTGCCAATTCCAATCTCTCCTCTATTTACTGGCGCGTTACCTATGAGACTGTTGCGATAATTTTCCTTTTCTTTACATTGAGTTAGAATCCCAGCTGAAGGCTTGAATCCTGGATCTGCATTAGCAAGTGCTTCAAGTCCTCGTGTTCAGCAAGCAAAATTATGTCATCTGCTTATTATAGGTTGTTAATAAATTTCCTCCAATCCTGATCCTCTAATTCTTCTATACATAACCCAGATTTTCTGATTATTTGCTCAGCATACAGATTGAATAAGTATGGGGAGAGGTTACAACCCTGATTTAAACCCCTCCTAATTTTAAACCATGTAATGTGTCCTTGCAGGGTTTACATGGAATTTTAAATTCAAGAAAAGGAATGGCAGTTTCATGAGCAAAAGAACATCTGTAGGCCACTGCAGAGGATGGTCACCTTCCACTATTTTATGTAGCTAAATATGGAGAAGGTTCTAGTCATGTCTTCTGACATTCTGGCTACCAAGAGTGGCTGTTTCAGATACTACAACTGTGGCCATTACAATCACTGAGCATAAGAGACCTGTCTTCACTGCATTGCCATGGTGGTGAAATAAAAACCTATGGTGATTTTTAAGGGAATTATCTTGCCCTGGAAAAACTGCCATCAATACGGTTTCTCATTGTAAGAATAAGGGATGAATGGACTAGAATATTACAAAAGTACAAGTATATAAATGCTAAAGGAGTCTCTTTTCGAAGATGCCTTCCCGGCTTTCAACACCATTGCTGCTCATAAAGAGGGGAGTGGGGATTCAAATTTCAGTTAACTTGATGGTTACTCAGATAGCACTCTTAACTGGTGGCTGTACCTGAAAGTTGCAGCCACTGTGTATAACAGTCAACCACCTATCTCGGTCATGAAGAGAGTGTGATTCAAGGGTACACACCATTAGTACAACCGAGACACATGACATTTACAGAAGCCTTCTAGTGGATGGCTTCTGTCTGAGGAAAAATAACTAGAAATGGCTCTCAATGGCTTCCAAAATCTGAGATTGTACGCCACTGGAGTATGGATAATGAAGATGAGTATGCCAGACAGTGAAAATAATATCATTTCAGAAATCACAGAAGAGATTCTGTTGGCGGCTCTGAGATATTTCAGTATTGACAGTGATTGTGTTAATCTGCGTAGACTAGAGAAACCAAACCACAGAAACTCATACGTACACAAGAGAGAGTTTTATATAAATGGTAAGTGTACATTCAGAAAGCATCCCAACACAGTGCTATCCAAGCCCATAGGTCCAAAATCAGCCCATATGTCCGACACCAATCTACAAAGTCTTCCTCAATCTTACAACACACACGCAATGATGCCAACTGCAGGAGGAAAGCTGAATCATTGAATGTGCACCCAGGGCTGCATCAGGATAAGTCCATGCGGCTTCTCCTCAGGGATGTCTCACAGGAAGTAAGCATTGCCAGTTGAAGCAGGGAACTGGCTAAGGCAGCTGCATCCTGGTCTGATCATCAGAGAGCAAGAGATCTGAGAACCAGGAAGGCAAGGCTGACCAATCCATTTATCTCTCCTTCCTTCAATTAATCCCTCATGTGTTTATCAGCCAAGTTTGCACAATAAACCTTAACTATTTTAGTGATGAAGGATTCAACTCTGAAGGTTTCTGGGAGGTAGATAACAATGAAGATGTAATTGAATGAATAAACTTAAATGACCTATTTCAAGATGAAAATACAATTTCATCTGGTGATTTTTCTTTGTTGATTTCTAAGACACTGATTATCAAAGATTATATTTCAGTTTAAGATTTAAGAAAGTAATAAAATAGAAACATCTTTGTTTTATAGTTTTAAGCCTAAGATCTCTCTCTCTCTCTCTCTCTCTCTCTCTCTCTCTCTGTCTCTCTCATTTCTAACTTTCTGTGCCTTCACATGCTCTTGTGGTTTCTACATAGTGTTTCATTTCCATTACAATCCTGTTCCATGAAATATTGGTTACAATTGGTTTAAGAAAACATCTACCCTAAATGAAATTTTTATGAGGTCAATTTTATACTGCTAACAAACTATTGGATAGGGAAAATAAGATCTGAAGTTGGTAAGATGTACTAAAAAACAATCAACATGACGCACTATGAAAACAACATCCAGGGATTCTGTGGCTTGTTCAAGCATGTAGTACACATTTTTTTTGCGTGAGAAGAAGAGAATTCTACTCTTATTCAGAATCATCATGTCGGGTTTCACTCCTAAAAATCCTTCGTACAACAGAGCACAACATTGTTTAGTCCTGTGCCATCATTACACTCCCTGCCTGTTTGAGCCCATTGTTCCACTAACTGTGTCAATCCGTCACGTTGATGGTCTTCCTTTTCTTCCATGACTCTTTACCGAGGCCTGGCCCCTCCTGAAGAGCATATTCAAAGTCATAAGACAGATCTATTCATTCCCATTCCTACAGAGATTTCTTGCTGTAGTTCTTCCAACATAGATTTGTTTGGAAGTCCATTGTATATTCAATATTCTTCACTGCCACTAATTAGGAACCACATTCACTGCAATGAAATTGATGCCAACTCATAGTGATTCTATAAGTCAGAGTGGAATTTCCCCGTGGGTTTCTGAGACAGTAACTCTATGGGAGTAGATAGCCCTGTCTTTCTTCCAAGAAGCAGTTGATGATTTCGCACTGCTGACCAGGCAGGTCATAGCCCAATGTATAAACATTAAGTCAAAAACATCCCCTTTCATCCAGTTTCCTTATTCATTGTCCAGTTGTCATCTGTGAAAGTGATTAAAAATATCATGGCTGGGTTAGGCACACCTCCTTCTCAAATTAACATCTTCCCTCTTTAGCCCTATACATCCTTTAAAGAAGTCTTTTGGAGCACATTTGTCCAACGCAATATATTGTTTGATTTCCATAGGGATGTGAAAATGGCACTGGATTAAACAAAGAAAAGGCTAGGAAAGTTGCACCAAATAATTTTTTCTATGATGACAATGTACCTGCTAATTCCTTGAAAACACAGGGCTGTTCTTTGTGGATTTCACTAGGAAGCCGTATATGGTCATCTCCTGACCTAATCTGGCCCTTTGGGTCTTCCTTTGTTCCTCAAATACAAAGAATGTTGAAAAGGAACACAATTTGATTCGCTCCGCTCCACGGTACCAAAACTTCCTTTTGACCTGGTATAAATTGTAAAGCCCAGAATTCTTCTTGGGTTGCTTGTGTTCTCAGATGCCGTCCCTCCGATCAATTCCTCGGCAGTCCATTGTACTTCGATATTCTTCACCAACATCATAATTCAGATGTATCAATTCTTCTCAGGTCTTCCTTATTAGTTGTGAAGCTTTCATATGCACACGAGGAAATTGAAAATATGGTGTGAGTCAGGAGCATCTTAGTCCCCAAAGGGTCACCTTTGCTCTATAATACTTTAAAGATCTCTTATATGGTATACTACTCCAGTACTATATGTCCTTGATTTCTTAACTGCTGCTTTCTCAGCGTTGACTGTGGAGCCAACTACAATGAAATCATTGATAACGTCAATCTCTTTGCTGTGTAGCATGATGTAGTCTATGGGTCCAGTTATGAGACCTTTGTTTTCTTTACATTGAGTTGCAATTCGTGCAACTGAAAAAACTGTTGTCCTTTATTTTCAACAGCAAGTGCTTCCTTGCTTTCAGAAAGCAACCTTGTGTCATCTGCATATCTCAGGCTGTTAGTAAGTCTTTGAATTAATAAATATCAGATAAACACTTAATATGACTAACTTTGTATTGCAGGTTCTTGAACCAAGCCTTAAGGTATTAAGTTAAAAAAAATAATAAAGGAAGTAAAAATATCATCCAATATGGATACAGATGTAAATTTTATGAAGTCTTTATTGAAACTCAATATAGTCAAGTTCAGGGGACACTGTGAAGGTCAGAATGGCCATGTCATATCTTACTGGCAGTGAAAGAGAATGTGACTTTTAAAATTCATTTTTGTTTTAAGAAACAAAAGCTGCTAATGTTCTTAAATAGGTTTTAAATCAGATTTGTTTTAGAAATTGAAGTGAATGAAGCATTTTCCTGCAAAACAAACTCTTCAGTTAGGGTAGAACAGACCATTAGCCTGCTCCAAATGGTTTCCTACGGAGATCACACCCAGAGTGATTTGTTAGCCTCTGTGAGGACCTTAATCTCAGCGGTTTACAGAGAATTCTGTGAAAACCTTGTAGAATTAAGACAGAGGATTTGAAGATAATTAAAACAATATCTGAAAGTCTTTTAGAGATTATATAACCTAATCCTTGATCCTTAGACTTTTATCCAGTTCTGTGACATTTGATTCATGCAGAGTGATAGGCTTAGTTTTAAATCTGGTTTGTTTTGCCTTAATCTAATTTTTTCTAATCTTTTCCAAAATTCCCTTTGTATGTTATTTACATTTATATGAATTTTAAATAAGTTTGGATATTTAGAGGATAAGGCGGGAAAACTGAACTATAAAAATGATTAAACTCATTGCTGTGTGGTAGATACTCATATTGACCCTATACAGTTTCCAGCAGTATACACCTTTACAGGAGCATACAGTTTCATCTTCCTCCAAGTGTGGCTGGTAGGTTTGAACCATCCACCCATGATTAGAAGCCCAATGCCTAACCCACTTCTTCAAAGCTTCTCAGAATATGGTGGGGTGGGGGGGTGGGGAGGACAAACTTTGTTCTGCTCTCTTAGAATTTCACTCAAGCTACAGAGCCAAAGAAAGTGGAAACACATCATGAATGATATATTGGCTTAAAAAATGCGATCAGGTAACTTACCATCATGGTGACACCCTGTGTGAAGATACAATTGTGCTTATAGAGTCTACAATGGCTGCCTTTTCAGAAGGAGAATTTCAGGTCTTTATTCTAATATGCACTTCTGCATTGACACAAATATAAAACCTTTCCTGTGACTTAGCCGTCAAGGGTGTTAACTATTTGCACCATCCAGGGAGGCATGAAAAGTAAACCTTTGAAAACTTTGGGGTACTTTAAGACAAAAAAATCCATAAGTGTAAAAGCAGTTCTGTTTTTGCGGGAATGTAGAAATGGTGCTTTAGCCTCACCTCAGGCGAGTTTGTCAGTGGGAAAAGAAACTCGTGACTTTAAGCTTATCTGCAGTGAGACAGTAGAATCCATGGGATTCTTCACTCTTCCACCACCTGTCTGTCAGTTTATCATACTGTGGCGGCTTGTAATGTGCTGTGATGCAGGAAGCTATGTCACCAGTTGCTCCAGTGCCTGCAGGAATAGCCACCGTGAGCAGTGTTCAGCGGAGTTTCCAGCTGAAGGACAGACATTGAAGGACTTGGCTCCCAACTTCTGGGTAAAGGAGCCGCTAGAAAATGCACGCGTGTAGTTTCCAAAAGATGTCAGGCGCTGAGGGCCTAGTGCATGGAGCAGGACATGTTTTGAAGTAAAAATCAGAGGATGGACCCCTTGCAGGCACTTGAGATGTGACCGGAGAGAAGCTGATTTCTCAGAGTGGACTCAACCGCTGTGATGTGAATAAGGTAAAGCCTGTCGGAGTGGAGGGTTTGGGCTCTTCGTTAGCTGAGGGAGCCTGGAGAAACAGACACAAAAGATCTGCTAATGATCACAACTTGGAATGTATGAAGTATGAATCTAGGAAAATAGGAAGTCATCAAATGAAACGGAACTCATAAAGCTCCCTATCGTAGGCATTAGTGAGCTGAAATGGACTAGTATTGGCTATTTTGAATCAGAAAACAATATGATTTAATTATGCCAGAATAACAAAATCAAGAGGAATGGCAAGTCATTCATTGACAAAACGTACAATAGCAAAATCAGTCATGAAGTTAATGCTGTCTGTGATAGGATTATATCTATCCGCTGTCAAGGGAATCCAATCAATATAACTATTATTCAACTTTATGCACAAACCATAAACATTAGTGATAAAGAAATTAAAGAATTCTACCAGTGACTTCTGTTGGAAATTGAACCAATGTGCAATAAAGATGCACTAATGATTTTTGGCCATTGGAATGCAAAAGTTGGAAGCAAACAGGAAGAGATAGTAGTTGGAAATATGGACTTGGTGATAGAAATGAAGTTTGAGATCACATGATGGAATTTTTCAAAACCTAAGACTTGTTCATAGCAAATGTCATTTTTTTCAGTAACACAAAAGTTGACTATACACATGAAATTCCTCAGATGGAAAACAAAGAAATAAAATTGACTACAAGTGTGGAAAGAAACTATGGATAAATTCTACATCAGCAGCTAAGACCAGGCCGGGGCTGACTGTAACTGTGAGACAGACCGTCCATTACTCAGATGCAAGTTCAGGATAGAAGTGAAGAAAGTGAAGACAAGTCCAACGAGCCAGGATACAACCTTGAGTCTATTTTTCCTAAATTTTGAGACCATTTCCAGAACAGATTTTGTGCACTGAACACTAATAACAGAAGACCTGATGAGCTATGGGAGGAAATTAAGAGCATCATTCATGAAGAAAGCAAAAAGGTCATTAAAAAGACTGAAAAGAAAGAAAAGATCCAAACGGATATCAGGAGAGACTCTGAAAACTTACCCTGAATCATTAAGTAGCTAAAGCAAATGAAAGAAATGATGAAATTAAGGAACTGAGTAGAAAATTTCAAAGTGAAGCTCCAGAAGAAAAAAGGCAAATATTATAATTAAATGTGCAAAGACCTGGAATTAGAAAACAAAAAATATATCTTAAACTGAAAAAAAAGAAAAAATGAAAACCACAAGTTGCAACCTTGAAAGATTCCATGAGCAAAATATTGAAGGATGCAGAGTGCATCAAAGGAAGATGGAAAGAACACACAGTCACTGTACCAAAAAGAACTCGTTTCAAGAGTAGCTTATGAGCAAGAACCAATGATCCTGAAGGAAGATGTTCAAGCTGCACTAAAAGCATTAGCCAAAAAACAAGGCTCCAGGAATTGATAGAACTCCTACTGAAATGTTTCAACAAGCTGATGAAGCACTGGAAGTGCTTACTCATCTCTGCCAGGACATTTGGAAGACATGTATTTGGCAAGCTGATTAGAAGATATTAATGTCTGTATCTATTCCAAAGAAAGGTGTCCCAACAAAACACAAAATTATACAATATAATTAATATCATATGAAAGTAAATTTTGCCGAAAGTCATTCCACAATGGTTGTAGCAGTACATTTGCAGGGAGCTGACAGAAATTCAGACTGGATTCAGAAGAGAACATGGAACAAATGGATGTCATTGTTGATATCAGATGAATCTTGGCTGAAAGCAGAAAATACCAGAAAGATGTTTGCATGAGTTTATTGACTTGCCAAGGCCTGTTCCTGTGCACATCATAACAAAGTGTGGATAACTTTGAGAAGAGTGGGACTTCCAGAACCTTTCATTGTGCTCATGTGGAAGTTTCAAATGGATCAGAGACAATTGTGTGGAGGGAATAGGGGAACATTGCATGGCTTAAAATCCAGAAAAGTGTGTGTCGGAGTTGAATCCTTTCACTATATTTATTCAATCTGTATCCTGAAAAATTCATCAGAGAAACTGGTATGATGATGAATGTGGCATCAGAATTGGAGGAAAGTTTATTAACAACCTGTGGTATGCAGATGACACAACCTTGCATTCTAAAAGTAAGGAGGACTTGAAGCACTTGTTGATGTAGATCATGGATCGCAGCCTTCTATGTGGATTATGACTCAATATAAAGAAAAACAAATTCCTCACAACTGGTCCAGTACGTAATATCATGATAAATGGAGAAAAGTTTGAAGTTATCAATTATTTCAATTTGCTTGGATCCACAATCATTGATCATAAAAGCAGCAATCGAGAGATCAAAAGACATGTTGCATTAAGTAAATCTGCTGTGCACGACCTCTTTATAGTGTTGAAAATCATGGATGCTACTTTGAGGCCTAAGGTGCCCCTGCCCTAAACCATGGTATTATCAGTTGCCTCATATGCATGTGAAAATTGAACATTAAGTTGCTATGGGTCACAACCAACTTGATGGAACCTAACAACAACAATCCCCCATGACCTGATCTAAAACAATGTAATCAAAATCAACCATTTATAAGCCTCCATAATAGGATAAAATTAGGGATGAATGCAAGACTTTACTCAGATCATAGCTCCAATACAATTAAAAATACATTTCCGTGAGGATGTGTTCTCCTTTCAATATAAGGACCCCATAAGATCACTATGATTTCAAATCAACTTGACGGCATTGAGTTGAGTGAGTGAAAAAGCAACCTTTGCTTCTTTGCTGGTGTTATAGGTAGGTTTATTGTGCCAACCTGGCCAATAGGAACATGTGGGGTTTATCAGGTCGCAGGTTGATTGGAGGGCAAAGAGATAAATGACTAGGCAAAGCCCGCACCCCTCTCTCTCTTGCTGTCTGATGATCAGACCAGCATGCAGCTGCTTTAGCTAGTTCTCTGCCTCAACTTCTGAGCTACACTATCTGTGGAACAGTCAACCCCTGGATCATGTTACTAGAGCTTGAAGTATCTTTGAGACCTGCTTCACCCCAGTGCTGGTGTACCCGAACCCTAACCCCTAACCTTAACCCCTAACCCAAACCCAAACCCGAACCCCTAACCTGAACCCGAACACGAACCCAAACCTGAACCCAAAACCTAACATGCTTGAGCTTGAGACTGGCGGACCCTGTTGCCTTGCATTGCTTGAGTTACCTATCCCATCCGGGCCTGCTTCACTAACCCCCTGAACTGCTGACTGTGATCCATCCTGCTTTTTGCTGCCTGTGAGCCACTCTGCCTGCATTGCCCGAGAGAAGACTCAGATGTCTGCTTCCTTGACCTTGAATCCAGCAGCCCTCCTGAGTTGAAGGACTTCCATTATATTAACTGTTCCATGGAATTAATTGAACTGAGCCCTTTTCACTGCTGTGTAGACTAATTAGGTGATATAGTCCTTCATTATATATATATATATATGTAAAGTGTCCTGTATTGTTTTTCTAGAGCAGTGGTTCTCAACCTTCCTAATGCTGCAACCCTTTAATGCAGTTCCTCATGTTTTAGTGACCCCCCCCCAACCATAAGATTATTTTCATTGCTACTTCATAACAGTAATTTTTCTACTGTTATGTATCAGGTGACCCCTGTGTAAGGGTCATTCGACCCCCAAAAGGGGTCGCCACCCACAGCTTGAGAACCCCTGCTCTAGAGAACTTTGAATCTTGCATTTGGTACTTGAGCCAACAGCCTGCCATATTGCCTGCTAAACCTGGGAGTTGTCAGAGCCCTGCCACCTGACTTGCTAATTTTGGCTTCATTTGGTTCTGTAGTCACAAACCTGACCTGTGGAACTTGTCTTCATCTGATTCTGCAGGCATCAGTCTATGACCTTCCAGCTGAACTTGGGTCCATCAGCTCCCACAGCTAGATGAATCAGGAAAACCTCCAGCTTAACATCGGTTCCACAAACATGGAACCTGCCTGGTTCACTGGTGCACTTCTACAATTGTGTGAGGGGTTTTCTTGATAGAAATTTCTCTATACATACACATATAAGCTTCACTAGTTTTGCCTCTCTAAGAACCTAACCTAAATCAGAAGGCGAGTCACAAAAATATTAAATGTGAAGTCATCATTTCTCTACATATGCTGCATTTACATGTCTGTATTTCTGAAGGTGCAATATCAATCTCTGTCTTCCCTGAAGAATTCGTCTATCTTCTATTTTTATCACATTAAAACAGCATTTATGACATCTCTGATGGAGTCAGAAGACAAGTGTATATCTGAAAAACTTGTCTGAATCCATCCAATGATCTCAGAGGCATATTTTTAAATCTTTTGCTTATAGTCAACTCATGTATATATGAGCCAGAACCCTAGAAGTAATACTATCTTTACTTGACCTTGTATTTTTCTGGGGTTTCTTTCCCTCAAAATAACCATATCCATTTAAATTTATTTCACTTAGGAAAACTTTCATTTTATCAAAGTTTCATTACACTCTGGTTGTCCCAAATATTAATCTATTCTTTAGCTCCCCCAGAGTGCTTGGGTCCAAGTTTTCTGTAGCAACAAAACAATGTGCCCCCAAAGCCCCAGCTGGAAGCCTGAGTCTAGTTAGTTACTTTCAAATACATCCCATTTTCTACTGTATTCATTGCCTTTCTAGAGTCCTTCACCTGTAATCCACTCTAAATTCATCCATCTGATTTATATCTTCTTCCTCCCAAAGCTACCACTCGCTTAATGATGATACCACTCCTTTTCCTTTCCTTTCTCTTTTAATAGTTACTGCTTCTATCCTATTTTTTAAAAAAAATCTTCTAAAGCACACGGCATCTTGACTATTCCATCTACCTTTTGGACCTGTGAAGGAGCTCAAAAGAATTAGGTATTTGGCATAAGGAGTTTTCCTCAGATGCAGGCCAGACTCCACTGTTTAACTTCTGGTTATTACTTATTCTGAGTTGACTTTCAAAAGTCATGTATAAAGCATACTTCAAGAAGTCTGTAGGTACTGTCTACTGCCTTCTTCCACCCCCCCTCATCCCTCACCCCTCAGCCCTAAGCCTGCTCCCAAAAAGAGCATTCACTCAAGATGGCTCACAGAATAACAATACACTAAGATTATTAAATTAGTAAAATTTTATAATTGCCAAATTGGTGTTTTAGGGAACTCACCATTGCCTTGTGTCTGCTAAAGTTTTATTTTGTAAATGTAAAACTAATCAGAATTTTCTTCTTGTAGATTCTTGAATCCTCAGCATTTAAACTATGAAAATTTCTTGTTACTGTAATATTTTGCTGTTGTTAGGTTGTATGACACGTTGGTGAATTTTTATTAGGTGCAGTCTAATTCTGGATCATTTTATTCCTTCAGTGCATTATTTAATTTCAGCAGAAGCTCCACTGTGCTCCTACTGCATGCTCAGTATCCATTGATTTGATGGCAGTGAGTTGGAAGAATGTTTTTAATATGTTTTGTTTTGTAAATCACAACTTGACTCTGCCTTTAAGAGAATGCTAGGCTCAAAACACCCTCATAGGACTTTCTTCCGCTTCTGCTCCTGCTCCTGCTCCTTCTCCTTCTCCATCTCCTTCTCCCCCTTCTTTCTTTTCTTTGCTACATTATAGTAGAAAAATAGGTTGATTTTTCTCTTGTGTACCCACTCAATTTCACTCTTCCTAATTTGGATGTTGTTGTTAGATGTCACCAAGTAAGTTCTAATATAAACCCACCTGTGTCTTAGTGCAACAGAACAAACTACTGCCTGGGTCCTATGTTATACTCACAGTTGTTATATTTGAGCCCATGTTACAGCCACTGTGTGAGAAGTCATCCTCTTTTTTCGTAGCCCCTTTTGTGTTGTCCATGGTTGTGGTAGTCCATGCGTGTCCTTGCATTTGTTTCTCTAATCAACCAGACCTAACACATTATGGTACCTTGGGAGTGGGGTACGAGAGAAACTAATCATGAAGACGGAGAGTGGATGCTTGTTTGACTTCTGCCTCATGGTAGTAGTTCTTCTTGGGTAAGCCAGAGGTCAGATATGGCCATGGAGTTTATTGGGTTGTTTTCTGGAAAGGACATGAGAAGTTAAAGTTTTGATTCTTTTCAGTGGTTGTGTTTGGTAATTGCTGTTTAACATGGCAAAATAAATGTAATAAATGTAAATTTTGAGCTAAAGGGGCAAAATCTCCCTTGTACGTTTCCTCTGAGATCATGCTGCTTAGACAGAATGACTGACCAAAAGTCCTGCCCTGGCTTAATGCAGTTAAAGGCCGAAGACTATATTGCATATGAATGGAATACTTTAAGAATTATGCCTATTATCTAACTCTACTAGATTTATACTGATTTCTTTTGCCTATTGTATTTATTTAATGCATGATAGAAATGATTATTGGGAAGAAAAAAATAGAGAGTTTGTAGGACTACTTGCATTCAGCCATTAAATTGGATCTTTAAAAAGGCTAGGACATCCCTGCAAAGAAGGCTCTGAAAAGATAAATCACACCCAATCCTCTGAGTGCTCAGGGCATTTGCATTCAAAGAGACTTGCCTAGGGGGTTGTTGACAGACTAAAGAAGAAACAAGAATACTTTATCTTAGAATCTTGGACTAGTGGTTTGTACCTGAAGCTAGAAAAATTTGGAGCCATGAAAAAGTCTCCTCTGTAGGACTTAACATTAAAGGGTGCCTGCAGAAGGCCTGAAAAGCTCGCTTGGTAACCACCCATGTCCACTTGATGTGGGGAGTGGAAGAAATGCAGCAATAGAGAGACAGGCTGTGTCTGGCCACTGGTACCCCTGGACCTAGTTCACAGGGGCTAGAGGAGAAGATGAGAGCAGGTTGACTGGTCTGAATTTCATGACCTAGCCCAAAGAGGCTAGTGTTATTGAGAATTTGTGAC
The DNA here is from genome assembly GCF_050624435.1 of Tenrec ecaudatus. Classification (NCBI taxonomy): domain Eukaryota; kingdom Metazoa; phylum Chordata; class Mammalia; order Afrosoricida; family Tenrecidae; genus Tenrec; species Tenrec ecaudatus. The sequence continues at coordinate 117,976,443 of NC_134532.1, forward strand.
AGGGATCATGGCCAAAAGGTGAAGCAGCCAATGGGCCTGATGAGACTAAGTGATTTAGTGGCCCACTTTGAGTTGACTAGAATCCAGTTGGATGAAGAGAAGCTCGTTCAGCCTGTGAACTGGTACATATTGCTGCTGGCTTTATGGAAAGCTTGTCCTCATTTCACTTTGCTTATAGATGCGGACTCACAAGGTTCCAACTGGAATGAAGATCCTTGACATCAAAGAACTTGCTTGTCTCCCAGAGCACTGGGTTGATATAAATGGGCAGTATAGAAATTGGATACCCAAGATTTGGAGAATAAAGGCATGAAGTGACTGGCTTACAAACTTTCATAGGTGAGGGAATATAGTTATAGAATTAAAAGATTATGTTGTAGGTGTATACTTAACTGAAATTGTTAAGCATAAAATATTTTTGTTTTGTCACTTATATAATATTGTGTTTAAATGAGGCTGGCACATTTTGAATAGTATTCATTTTAATTTTATCCTTTCAGTACAGATACGATTTTATTATTGTTTTGTTTAAAAATTATGCATAGGTAAAGAATTGGGTAAAGATCTCAAGTTGACAAGGCATGATCTGTATTAGTTACATAATTTCATATCAACTTGATAAATAAATGCAGGGGTGGAGTCTAGCCTGTTAATCAGGTTACAGCCTGATGAGGCCTACTTGTGGACATGGCCTTCTCAGGAGGACTCTGGGAACTTAGTCTCTTTCTCAATGGCGGCAGGACACCCACTCTGTCTCTGCTTCACCTTCCTGTTGAGGAGCCACAATCAGAGCTGGAGGAGCCACCCGGAGGCCTGTACCAGAGTTGGGATGCTTCCACTACCTCTCGATCCACAAGACTTTTCATCCACTGGTCTATGGCCTTTTCTTCCTGCACTTGGCATCAGTACGAGTGTCTACAAAAGTCTAAAGACAAATTTATGGATTGGTATCTGACATATGGGTTAATATCAGACTTATGGACTTGATATAGACTGGGCTGAGGTGATCTCTCAATATGCAATGTCTCTTTTATATAAAGCTCTCTCTTACACACTCACATGAATGTTTCTGGATTTCTTCCTCTAGTCAACCCACTCTAACACAATGGTCCTTCCAATGTTCTTCTCCAGCACCACAATTCAAATGCATCAGCTGTTCTTCAGCTTTCTTTATTCTATGTCAAACTTTCACATGCACATGAGCTGATTGAAATATCACAGCTTGGCTCAGGGACACCTTAATGCTCAAAGTAATACCCTTGCTTTTCAACGCTTTAAAGAGTTCTGTGAAGCCGATCTACTCAATGAAATGCATTTATTTGATCTCACGTTCAGCAAGCGAAGTTGTGTCATCCACATATTCCAAGTTGTTAATAAGATTTTCTTCACTTCTGGTGCCATATTCTTTATATAAACCAGCTTTCATAATTATTTGCTCACCATAAAAATTGAATATGTTTAGTGAAAAGAATACAACCCTGACACACACATTTCCTTATTTTAAACCTTGCAGTATTCTCCTGACATTTCCACAGCACTGCTAACTGCTTATCCAGTCACTCCTCTTGACATTCTTCTTTTGTACATCTCTCTCGCTTTTGAAGCCAAACAGATTTGGGTACAAGCCCAAGCTCTTTTGTCTGCTAACTGTATGTCCTCAGGCAATGTACTTGAACTTTCTGATATCCAGTTTCCCTCATTATAAAATAGGAAAAGTTACATAATACATTAAATGAAAAAGTGGATGGTTTGCTCAACAAACTGTTTGAATAAATATGATGAAAGATTACACCCTGATGTACACCTTTTCTGTTTTTAAATCATGTAGTTTCCCTGTTTTTCACGGAACAACTCTCTCTCAGGCTACATACTGATTCATTATGAGCTCTACTTGATGTTCTGTAATTCTTATTCTTATTATTGTTATGTATAGCTCTTCATGATCCATACAGCTGAATGCCTGACATAGTCAACAAAACAGAAGCGAACATCTTCCCTCAGTGCAGCTTGGGCTTATACCTTCTGTGCCATCACTTTTTTATCATAATCTGATGTCTTCCTTCACCCACCTTTCTGTTGTCCATCCCCCCAGAGAGGAGGTTATATGTAGATCCTTGAAATAGTTTCCCCCTTTCTACCCCACCTTCCTTCCACCATCAGGTATCGCCACTCTCACCACTGATCCTGAAGGGATCATCTGTCCTAGGTCCCCTATATCTCCAGTTCCTAACTGTACAATGGATGTCCTCTGGTCTAGCCAGATTGGTAAGGTAGAATTGGGATCATCTTTTCCTGGTGCTACCTGACTTGCTCAATATTTACCAATGATCTTACCGTATTAGCGCTCAGTCTTGGTGTTTCCTGAAGTTCAGTCAGTTTGATGTGTTCTTTCCTTTTGGTCTAACTCCAGGCCTTTGCACATTTCATTATGTTCATTATTTTGTCTTGTCCTTTGAAATCTTGTGTTCAGTTCTTTTACATCATCATTTTTATCGTATGATTTAGCTACTCTACATTCAAGAGCAAGTTGAGAGTTTTGATATCAATTTGGATTTTTCTGTCTCCCTTTCTTGTCTTTTTAATAATCTTGGTTTTCTTTATGTATTATGTCTATTATGTGATTCCACACTCGTCTAGTTTTCAGTCATTAGTGTGCACTGCATCTCAGAGTATTCCTGAGATACTCTCTAAATTTAGGCGGAATATACTTAAGGCCATACTCTGGCACTCAGAGACTTGTTTTAAATTTTTTCACTTAGTGTGGTGGTTATGAATTGGGCTGCTAACTGCAAGTACAATCGTTCAAAATCATAACTCCCATAAAGAGTTAGTCTTGGAAACTCACAGGGGATGTTCCACTCTGTTCTATAGAGTCACAGGGAGTCAGCAGTGTTTGATGGCAGTGAGTTTGGTTTAGGATTTTTGAGTTCGCTTAAATTTAAAATCCACTGCCATGTAGTCAGTTCTGATTCATATCGACTCTACAGGAGTGGTTGAACCCTAGAGTTTCTGAGACTCTAAATCTCTGCATGAGGAAACTGCCTGTTTTCTGCTCATAAGATACATTTATATTGATGACCTTGCAGTCAGCAGCCTAATGATTAACTCACAGTACCACCCGGGCTCCTTTCAACTTGAATTTAAATATGAGACATTAATGGTCTTTTGTACAGTCAACCCCAGGCCTTCTTCTGATATAGGATACTTTTTCCACTGTCTCTTTGCACAATTGTAGTTGATTTTATTCTTATGTATTACATCCAGAGAGGGTCACATTTTTTAGTATTAAAAAATGGTATTCTCAATGGTCAATTGGTCTTGTAAATTTCTAGCATGCCATCCCCATGTGTTTGCTAACACCAACATCACATAATCCAGGCACAAATCCTCCTTCAGTGTTTCTAAGTTGTGCACTTCAAGAAACAGTAATTATCAGTACATTTTGAATGCATTTTGATATATTTCAGACTTCAGAAGTTGGTTACCATATTCAATTATTTCATGATTGTATTAGTTGTTGATGTTTAAATTCTAAATCAATTATATTAACTGCTTTACTTTGTAGGTAGAGTTATTACTGCTAGCACTGTACTTAGGGATAAAATTGAAATGTTCTTTTTGGTGATCAAAAGGATTGCATTCCTTTTGAACTTATCTTTCCCAGTATAATACACTAGATGATTCTCTGATTCAAGATGGCCAATACTAGTCTTTTTAGCTCACTAATGAGTACAGTATCATTCACCCAGCTTTTGTTGTTAGATTGCTATGTTTCCACATCATTAAATACCTATTTCTCTTTTTTTTAATTCTACTCAATTTATTCTTATACTTGGGCTATTCAAAGTTTGACCACTCATCTATTTTCCTTTTTGCTTCAGCCTATCTGAGTTGTAGATATCCGTCTATCACCTTCTATCTTTGGAACAAAGACATTAGACTGAGGCTTTATCAGCCTAATTACAATTCATCACTAAATGTATCTGTATTTCCATTTATGTGACTATCCTTACATATAATCATCCATCCATGGATGCATTAGTTCCACAAATATTTAGTAAACACCCTTTATATTTTAGATATTAAAATATACTGGGAAACAAGACAGTGCACTTTTATTCTTAGATGTAATTTCTTAACATGAAAGATTGTTATTTAATAAGTCACAAAAAAGGACCAGAGATATTCAGTGTTGCTGACTTTGAAAAAGCAGAACAGGAAGCAAGACCCTTATCTCACTCCATGCACAAGAATAAACTCAAGGTGGATCACAGACCTTGAAGTTTAACCCCAAACTATTAGGGCCATCAATGAGGGAATTGGGACCAACTTGAGAACTTTGGCGCAGGGAATACACAGGTTATCAGAAATAGGGAAGGACACAAACACAGAGGAGGCACAAATTAACAAATGGGATATACTGAAGATAAAACACTTGTGTACATCTAAAGAATTTACCAAGAGAGTAATAAGAGATCCACAGACTGGGAAAACATCTTTAGCAATGACACATCAGACAAAGGCCTTATTGCTAAAATTTACAATACTCTGCTAACTTCCAAAAAGAAAAAAAAAAACAATAGCCCACTTGAAAGGTGGGCAAAGGACTTGAACAGAAATTTTACAGGGACAGAAATCCGAATGGCCAACAAACATATGAGAAAATGTTCTCGATCTTTAGTCATAAGAGTAATGCAAATTAAAACAACAATGAGGTACCACCCGACACCATCAAAGGTAGCCCAATTCAAAAAATCAGGAAGCAACAAGTGTTGGAGGGGCTGTGAGGAGACAGGAACTCTCATCCACTGCTGGTGGGATTGTAAGTACATACAGTCACTATGGAAATCAATCTGGCGATACCTAAAACAGATGGAAATAGAGTTACCATATGACCCAGCAATCCCCCTACTGGGCATATACCCAGAAGAGGCAAGAAACAAACCAAGACCAGACATCTGTGCTCCAATGTTCATTGCGTCACAGTTCATAATTGCAAGGAGTTGGAAGCAACCCAAATTTCCATCAACTGACGAGTGGATTAAAAACTGTGGTATATACATACAATGGAGTACTACGCATCACTAAAAAGCAGTGATGAACGTATGAGGCACATAGCGGCATGGGAAGAACTGGAGGAAATCAAGCTAAGCGAAGTAAGTCAGGCACAAAAGGACAAGTACAACATGAGCCCGCTGAGGTAAGAATTAAAAAAAATTTTTAAAGCAAAAGTGGCATAGGGGAAAAAGCTCCTGTATACAAACATTTGTGGGGTGAAGACTGTAGTATGGCAGAGACCAGACCAAAACCTGGGATACACATGGTAGACAATGGTGAAGGAGGTGGGGAAAGGAAAACAAAAGGATGAATATAAGGAAGAAAAGGGGAGTGGGGGCATGGGGCATTAATCCACCCAAGGGGAGGGTATTGTTTATATCTCCACAGGGAAAGTGGGACCAGACTTCAACCCAGTGCTGCAAGGTGTGAATGCAATATCCCAGCGTGGAGTAGGGAACCAGTGGAGAGGTCTGGGAGGCTGGCCCCAGCACCAAAAATTAAGTGGATTCCTGCCCCTCCCCTGAAAAGAATTTGTTCCAAAGGACGACATTGACTTTGAGCTCCGGAAGATGGACATATCTGGTCAGAGCACAAAGGAGCAGATGAAGGGGCAGGAGGAGAGAGTGGAAAACAGCCTGGCCCACCAGGCCGTGAGGAAGATGTTCCTGAGTAGAGCAGCCAGTCCACAGAGAGAACAACATGGCTGGCCCCACTATGAGAAATGATGCCCCTCAGTGACTAAGGGCGATACAGGGGACAGCACCTGTGACACAATGTGGGAATTGCACCTGACCTGATCCCACCACACCCAGGCAAAGCACTGGGGGAGTGCAGCGGAACAGCAAGGGAATGGAGTGGCAAGGTCCCCAGGGAATGCTGAAAGTGGATTTTGGGGCCAGGGAGTGGTGTCCCAACAGACAGGACTGGAAAACGCTCCTAAGGGCCAGCAAATGATCACTGAACTAACTACAAGCTTTTCTTTTGTGAAGTGTTTTGTTCTTTGTCAGTGGTTTGTTTTTGCTGTTTTGTTGTCTGGTTGTATACTGTTGCTTTGTTTTCCTCTGTCTTGTTTTCGTGCATGTTAGTGTCTCCTCAAGTCTGTCCGAATAGGACAGGCTGGATGAACTATCTGGAGGAAAAACAACGGGACCAACAGTTCCCGGGGACTTGGGGTGTGGGGGTAGGGGGGATAAGGAAGTGGTGTTAACAAACACAGGCACAAGGGAACAACATGGAACCCAAAATGGTAGAGAGGGGGGAGTGGCAGGCCTGGTGGGGAATGATCAAGGGTAAGGTTGCGTAGCCCAGGTGGTGACGAAGCATGGTAGTAGGGCAGGAGGAAAGTCAAGGGAGATGGAGGAAAGAGCTAGGAGTCAAAGGGCATTTATTGAGGTTTAGACAAAGACATGGACATGCAAATATATATATGAGGATGGGGAAATAGATCTATGTGTCTATATTTATAGGTTAAGTATTAAGGTGGCGGAAAGATCTTGGGCCTCTACTCAAACACTCCCTCAAAGCATGAATACTTTCTCTTATTAAATTCGCACTCTATGATGCTCACTCTCCCGACACAACTGCTGAAGCCAAAGTGGGTGAACAAGTAAATGTGGTGAAGAAAGCTGATTGTGCCCAGCTATCAAAAGAGATAGTGTCTGGGGTCTTAAAGGCTTGAAGATAAACAAGCGGCCATCTAGCTCAAAATCAACAAAGTCCACATGGAAGGACACACCAGCCTGTGTGATCGAGTGGTCCCGAAGGGGTCAGTTATCAGGCATCAAAGAACAAAATATCATATCATTGGCTGCACACCTCCATGATTGGATCGCTGAAGACAAATGGGTGCATAAGCAAATGTGAAGAAAGCTGATGGTGCCGGCTATCAAAAGAGATAGTGTCTGGGGTCTTAAAGGCTTGAAGGTGAACAAGTGGCCATCTAGCTCAGAAGCCTAAAAGCCCACATGGAAGAAGCACACCAGCCGGTGGGATCACGAGGTGCCAAAGGGACCAGGTATAAGGCATCATACAAAAAAAAAGAGATATATGTGTATATGCATATATGTGTGTGTATGTGTATGTATGTATATATATAGATATAGATAGATAGATATATACCATATTGAATGAAGGGGGAAGTGCAGACCCAAGGCCCAAGTGTCAGCCAATGGAGATCCCCACATAGAGGGGTTTAGGAGAGGAGATGGGTCAGTCAGGGTGCGAGGCAGTACCGATGAAGAACACAGCTTTCCCCCAGATCCTGGATGCTTCCTCCCCACAACTACCATGATCCGAATTCTACCTTGCAGGGATGGATAGAGCAGAGGTTGTACACTGGTACATATGAGGGTTTGAGGCACAGGGAATCCAGGGTGGATGATACCTTCAGGACCAAGGGTGTGAGGGGCGATGCTGGGAGAGTGGAGGGTGAGTGTGTTGGAAAGGGGGAACTGATTACAAGGATCCACATGTGATCTCCCTGGGAGAGGGACGGCAGAGAATGGGGGGAAGGGAGACTCCGGATAGGGCAAGATATGACCAAATAACAATGTATAAATTACCCAGGGCACATGAGGGAAGAGGGAGCGGGGAGGGAGGGGGAAAAAGAGGACCTGATGCAAAGGGCTTAAGTGGAGAGCAAATGTTTTGAGAATGATTGGGGCAGGGAATGTGCAGATGTGCTTTATACAATTGATGTATGTATATATATGGATTGTGATACGAGTTGTATGAGTCCCTAATAAAATGTTTTTTAAAAAAGAATATTAAGAGAGATATCGATGTATAAGTTTTGAATCAAGCAAAGAATAAAGAAGGGAAAAGACATGGTTCCAGGAGCAGAGGATGTATGAACAACTTCAGAGATTTGAAACAGCCTAGAAAATGGAGTAATGGTAGATGTTCAAAGAGTTCTAATGGGAAGTCACTCAGTAGTCACAAGGTAACATTTGAAAGCACATCCTTAAAAGACTTGCTACCCCAGGAGAGTTTATGGTCATATCATAAATCCGATGTTTTAAGTAGAAAAACAATGTACTTTGTCTGGGATTTTAACATTCGTGACAATTAGGTTTTGTGACAACTTGATTGCACCTGTAAGAAGATTCGAGTAGAGTGCAAGCTCTCCCAGCTCACAGCTTGATGATGTGCCTGGGGGTGTAATCTATCTGATATTCATAAGAGGGATACTGGAAGGAACCTGTGTTTTCTTCTTCCTGTGGATCTGGATCCTGCAGTTCGTTTCTGAGGAGCTAGGCTAGCAGCCCACAACATTGCCTGCTGATCGTGGGAGCGATCTGTGACCTGCTATGCTACCTGACTTGCTGGTCCATCTCAGCATCACCAGACATGGTCTTCTTGTTGCATTGTTCTGCTTTGTCTTTCGGATTTGTCTGGTTTGTTTTCTGTATTCCTGGCTTCCCAGCTCTGAAAGCCATGTAAGTCAGGCAAGCCTCTAGTGTCACTTCTGAAACACCACCTTGAACTAAACTGGACATCTACAAATGTGTGATCCATTTTTCTTAATGCAAATGTCTCTCTTCGTTTACATATGTGTGTCACTGGTTTTGCTTCTTTGTAGAACTCAGCGTAATATAGTAAATATATGTAAAAGAGAGAGCTTTATATGAAGAAGTAATTATATATCCAGAAAACAGCCCAGACCAGTCCAGATCATTCCATAAGTCCCTCTTCAGACTCACACAGCCACCTGCAATGATGCAGAATGCAGGCATATCACAGGTTGGTGCCTGCAAAGTCATGTGGATCCAAAGATGAAGGAAGCATCCAGATCTCTGGCAGGTCTCAGAGTGGCTCACCAGCAGGAAGGTGAAGGTAGAAAGAGAATGGGGGTGGAGGTGGGGTTCCCAGGGCCCTCATTATGAGAGGATAATACCCACAAGGAGGCACCATCAGGCTATAACCTGGTTGACAGATGGAATACCACCCCGAGATATCTTCAAGTTCAGGTGACATCATGTCACTACCACACATAGCAGTTTGCTTCTGGTGATAGAGTGAACAATGACTGGAATAGATGGCGTTGGTGGGGTGAAGGTCTTTTAGGAAGCTATTTCCAGAAAGGTTCCCATCCTAAGGGGGGTAATTAAAGTGAAAGTAGAGAAAGGAGAGGCTGAATATGCACACACGTCAATGGAAAAATAAACATCATTTGATAGGACATTAACTGTTCATCATGAAAGTGGGACATAGAGATGTGTAACCTCAAGTTCTAAATTTGGGAGACTGTAGGAGGACCATCCAGCAACCAATATACACAGTAATCCCTCATTGTTTAACTCGATTCATTCTGATATCTTTTCCAAACACTGAAAAGTTCAGACCTGAACATATGTTCCATGTAAAACTAATAGAAAACCAAATAATTGTTTCTGAGGTAGAAAAATTACACTTATAATTTCATTTTTCCAGGACTTTAACACAAAGGTAACAACTATAGTTTGTGGAAATACCCCTTAAAACATTTAAACACAATAAAGATGGTACATTAAATAGCAAAACACAATAAAGTAATTTTGGATATTTAACACATATAAAGGTGAGGCAGAAAGCACACTGAGGGATGTTCTAATGCACTAATAAGCACTATGTGTTCTTGGAGCTCGAACCATGCTAAGAGTAAAGCATCACTCCTTTGGGTCCGTGGCAAGATGCACTCTTTGCCCATAGTGGTTTTTCTCAAATTCGATTTTTTTTTTTGGTTCAACTATAAAGTTAGGAACACTAGGCACACTTTTTTAAAAAAAAACTTTGCTGTTTGAGTAGTGGAAAGTTCTAGCTTGGCGCTATTCAACAACTGAGCTATCATTGTATAGTGAAGTAAAAGTAAGGTATATCGGGTGATGCTAGCATCCCGTTTGGGCCTACTGATTTTAAAATGCATGTTGGAGTCTTGAATAAAGCAAATGGTTAACTTTTAGACCACTATTCAGAGATTGGCAGTTCAAGCCAATAGGGGGAGGTTCTCCTCTGTATATGAGGTCTACTCGTAGATGGGGTCTCTGTGAGGAAGAACCAACCGGACGGCAGCAGTTGGCTTTTCCTTTTGTAACTAATGCAATTGTACTATAGTAACATTTAGAAATGCGCAAGTGCAGATACATTCTTGTCCATCTTCAGAATGCCAGGGTAGCAATTGGAAACACATAAGTATAGGAATTCCACATAGGAAACGATCTAAGGTCATATGAGTACACTTAAAAGAAAAGTAGAGACGATGCGGTCAATGAAATGACAGTTCTAAAAGGTTTGAGTGATTGAATTCCGGGGGACCTGCTGGTCTGAAAGCAAAGAAGAATGACCTTCAGGAATGGGCTCCCATGTCAAATGCTGCCTAGAAATCAAAAGAATAAAAATGAAAAAAAGACAAGACTTAGAATTTGCAATTGAGAATATACTCATGCTTTCAGCAAGAGCAATTTCATTATAATAATGAAGATTGAAGTGAATTTTTAGGCATTTAAGGATCAAATAAAGTCCAGAAAACCAGATACGGCCATGGAGTTGTTCTTTCAAAGCGTTTGGCCCTGAAGGAGATTGGGACACAGTAGGGGCGCAACTGAAAACAAATCAGGGCAAGATTTTCGTGATCATCACTTTAAGCTTCAGGTGCTCTTGTTAGGGTCATTGCCTCCATCAAGTAAATTGACGCGCCCACAAGCATTTAATGACTAAGAGCACAAGGGATAATACTAGATCACAGGAGAAAAGAGACACGAAGAAGGTGGGAGATTAATGTTGCAATTTTGTATAATTTTTAGTACTTCAGATGGTAAGCAGACTTGACTCAAAAATCCATTTAGTCAAAAAGCTAAATAAATGTGAAGACACATACTTATGTATAATTAAGCATCTTCATATATATAATAAAGTATCTTTTTTTCCTTATGAAACTTAAAATTACATCGAAGAAAGAAGATGAAATAAAAATAATACAAAGCTTGACTCATGATTCATTCATTTAGCAAACATTAGGAGCTCTTAGCTGTCAAACATGAAAGGATATAAAGGACACTGTAGCATACCTTCTAGACATAGTTCTGGCCCTCAAAAGTTTCCAATAAGCTTAAAAATAAAATTCAGCACAAAATGTAATAAAACTCCATTTTGGTATTTTCTACACTGAAAGATATGGGAAACAATTCAATGAAAAAACTTTAAAATATCCCTCGCTGCGATCTATTGAAAGTCAGCCCTCGACACAAGGGTTTGTAAAAATAAAATAAAAAAATAAAAAACTTTAAAATTATCTAAAAAATAATTGAAACAGGAAATATTGAAAGGAGGTAGAATAAACCATCATAGAGTGAGATGATTAAAATGGAGAAATTGAAACAAAATTTTATAAACTATTGAATGTAAAACTGATTATCTGCTCTGTAAACTTTCACCTGATCCTGAGTAAAAAGTTAATAAATAAATAATGTTTAAAGAAAACATTTTTACAACAAACCAAGACAAGTGTAGTCTATTGAGGTGCTGTCTTAATGTCAAGGATAGAATAAGAGTGAGGACATTAAATCTAAGTGTGATTGTTATAATCCTTATAATAGTTTGAGCATTTATGAGGTATAAATTGTGATGGGCAGAGAAAACTTTCTCATTGTTTCTCATTTGGCATACCCTCATTATGTATACTCAGATGTTCTGATTTTTAGATAGTTACACAGAACTTATTCCAAACCCAGAAGATGAAAATGGAATTTTCTTCAAACTAAAATCCTCAATATATTTCCTTAATTCTATTTTCTTGATCCTAACTATGAAGATATGTTTTCATTCTTTCTCTTATAGCTTATGTATTGGCAAACACTCCCAAATTGCATGTACCTCTAGTCTTAGATTTTCTTTCTCCATAACACCACGTCTAGCTCATTATTATCTTTCTCCCCTAGTATGTACCAGTTCCACTGGTGCATAAGCTATCAAGAACCTGGTTGATTTTTAAAACTTTATTCTAACCACTTTTCTGACAGTAAATCTTAATTATTAAAATTGTGACATAGATAATCCTTCTATCCACTGATGTCTCTGTTACTGATCTCATCATCATGAATAGTCTAAACCCACCCCCAAGTTGTGCCAACTCTTATCACAGTCAATCAGACAGACACTAGACGTGACTCTTTTAAATGTTCCACTCCCTAGCTTCATTTTCCAACATCTCATTCTCTGAAAACCACATTTTTATTTAGATAGCTCTCTCTTTTAAGGTTCTTATCTCCAATTTACTAAGCCTCTCTGATAGCTACATTTTCATATCAATAATCCCCTTCATATTATCAATATTCTCTTCTCCAATAAGTTACTTGATTTATATTTTCTAGTTCTTCAAAATAATCAAAGTCCTTCCTTTTTTTCTTCTTATTCCATTGACAAAATCACAGCCTTGGTTGAGTCTCATACTACACTGCATTATTTTTCTGTTGACACAACAAATTAACACAAATTCAATGGGTTTAAACCAAACCGAGGCCACTGAGTCAATACTCACAGTGACCCTGTTAAGCAAAGGAAACCTGCCCCTTTGAGTGTCTCAGGTTGTAAAGTTTTATGAGGGAAAAAAAGCATCACCTTTCTCCCACAGAGTGCTTGGTGGTTTTGAACTACTAATCTGTCAGTTTACAGACCAGCGTCATGGGATTTCCTTTCATGAGTTTAAACAGCACATATCACCTTACAGTCCCAGATACAAGAAGTCTGAATGGGGTCGTACTGGTATTGACAAGGTTGTGTTACCTTATGGAGTCTCCAAGGAAGATGCTGTTTCCTTTCCGTTTTTCAGCTTATGGAACACACTTTGATTCCTTAACTCGCAGACTTTTTGCCCTGTCTTCAAAGGCCGCATCACGCATCTGCAGGCGTATTCCAATTATGTCAGTCTGCATTCTCTAGAGAAGCAAGACCAGGACACCGATGACTAGATATATGTAGAAGGATGTTTATATAGCAAAGAAGGAATACAACCGCAAAGTAGTCCACACAACACTACAGAGAGCTCAGTGGAACAATTAATATACTGAAGGGCCTTCCAACTCACCTTGTCACTAGCCCAGGGACAAGGAAGCAGACAGGAAGACAATGAAGTGATGAGGGGTAGCAGAGGCTAGTGATGAAGTATAGTTTAGCAGGTTGTGGTGAAGCCTCACCGTGTAATGAGAAGAAGTGGACAGTGGTAGGTGCCATGTCCGGAGTGGTGGCAAGACAAGCAGAGTCAGCCTGCAGGTAGCAGACAAGGGAAGGCGGGGCAGTGCTCCAAATTGGAACAGCAACGTGGTCCACTATGGTCCATGGGTTGGCTCAGCCCAAAGTAGCACAGCACACATAGCTATATCAGGCAGCTCTCCCGACCACCAGGGAGAGAGAGAGAGGGGTAGATTCTAATGAGCCATTTATCTCAGTCATGCCTCCAAAGGAGGTCATCAAGCTCTGACCTGATTGACAGGCGAAACTTCACCCATATCTTCTTACAGGACCCATGTTGGCACAAAAGAATTTAACTATCTTACACACTTTAAATTTTAAAGATTTTCCCTTTACACAGAAGTGCAACAATGTCATTCTTATATGAGAACTCAATTTATAGATTCAAAAAAGACAAAGTTTATCCATGAAAGAATATATGATTCATAAAAGAAGGTAAAACATGTGTCTCAAGGTTGAACTCACTATGCATATTTCTAATTTTAATAATCACAAACTATACAGCAGGACACTCATTTTGTACCTAAAGAAGTTTTAAAAACCTCAGTGTTCAACAAAGAGTCAAGAAAAAAAAAGACTTGATACATGGTCTTTATTATATATGAAAGTATTGATTTAAGATATTGATGATGAATTAAGAAGAATTCATAAGAGTAAAGAAGAGAGAAAATTTTAAGTTATAACATGCTAATAATGAAAGAACAAGCTAAAAATATAATACAGTTATTTGTGGTAATATTTGTTTTCTAATCATGAAATTTATATTTTCATTTTTTTACTTATTATGAAACTAGCATCAAAATTCAAGTTTGAGCCATTTAAGAAAAAAACATGACAATTAATTTTTTATCATGTAAGATCAACAGAATTTTACATTGATTATTGAAATAACTAAATTGATTGACTCATTTTCTTTGTTGTAGAACTTGTTAAATATTACTTTTGTAGGAAATGTAGTAAAAATCTTAGTACATCACATTTATGAAAACATAATCTGGCTAATCTCATTCTTTGAAAATGGTACATGCAACTTTTGTGTTCTATTGCTAATAGTATAATTACATTTTAAAAATAGATAACATTATGGATAATTAAAACACACACACATATACAAAAGAGCTCTGAAAAGTTCTTAAAAATCAGAATATATTTTTAAAAGATGATGGAATTTTCCCATGGGTGTTTTGAAGCTCTCTCACATAAATTACTCACATTTCTTGTTCAAATGTGTGAGTAAATAGAGGAGGGGGCTCCACAAATGATCAGTGTGAGCCCTGAGGGCATAAGGTGTTGTACAGGAGGCTGTTAACCAGCCTATCAACAGTTCAAAATCAACAGCCACACCACAGGGCAAAGATAACGACCTTTGCTTCTATAAGAGTTTTACAGTACTAGAAAACCAAAGGAGACAGTTTATGAGGGGACATCCAATTCATGGCAATGAGTTTTGAATTTAAGAGGCCCTCACATGCCTTATTTCATTCCTGTATATTAACTGTAAATTAATTAATGTTATTAAGCCTATTAATGTCTGTGGTATGTTTGAACCCTCAAAATATGGGTTCAAATAAAATATCCTGGATGTAAATTAAAAGAAGGAAGAATTTTACTGTATTCAATTGCAAATGCATTCGATATCAACATGAATCTTGCTGCATTGATCATTATTGGTGATTAGGTTGCAAAAGTTGTAAACAAACAGTAAGAAATAGTAGTTGAAATATATGACCTTGGTTAGAGATATGAGGCCAGAGATCATTTGATAAGACTTTGAAAAACCAATGGCTTCTTTATTGCAAATATCTTTTTTTAAAATAGCATGAACGACAGCTAAACACATGGACCTTGCCAGATGGAACACACAGAAATCAAATTGACCACATCTAGGGGAAGAGATGATGGAGAAGTTTACTATCAGCAGCCAGAAATAGGCCAGCAGTTGAATGGACAAAATAATGATTTATGCAGGGAACATCAGAAGAAGCTGAAAAGAATACACAGTCACTTTACCAAAAAAAGTTGGTCAATGTTCAACTATTTTAAGTAGCATATGATCAAGAACCGAGAAACTGCAAGCTGCCCTAAAGGTATTATTGAGAAACAAGTTTCCAGCAATGGACAGAAAAGGAATTGAAATGTTTCCACAGCTGATGAAGCATTGGAAGCACTCACTCATCTATGATATGAAATTTGCAAGACAGAAGTTACCTGGTCCACTCACTGAAATGAGTATCATATTGGTATTGATTTCAAAGAAAGGTGACCTAAATGCAGAAAAGATATTTATTATATCCTTAATAACACATGATTAAAATGTTACTAAATATTGTTCAACAATGGTTGCAACAATATATTGTCAGGGAGCTACCAGAAATTGAACCCAGATTCAGAGAGAAGAGGATCAGATAGATCTTAATTGAGAGCAAAGAATATCATAAAAATGCTTACTTGTATTTTATCAATTATGCAAAATCATTCAGCTCTGTGGATCAGAACAAAGTGTGGATAGCACTGAGACAAATAGGAATTCTAAAACACTGCATTGGGTTCATGAGGAACCTGTATGTGGGCAGTCGTTCACAAAGAATAAGGGAATATTACCTGGTTTATTCAGGGTTCTGACCTTTCACCATAATTATTCAAACAGTATGCTAAATAAATACTCCCCAAAGCTGCACTCTATGAATGACATGACATCAAGATTGGAGGAAGGCTTATTAACAGCCTATGGTTTACAGATATCACAGCTTTGCTTGTTGAAAGTGAAGAGGATTTGAAGGACTCGCTAATGAAGATCAAAGATTGCAGCGTCAGTGTTGATTGCAACTCAATGTCAAGAGATCCACAATCTCCATAACTGGAGCAATAGAGAACATCCTGGGAATGCTGTCAAGGATTTCATCTTGCTTGAATCTGCGATCAGTACTCATGGACTCTGCTGTTGAGAGATCAAATGATACAGTACTTAGATAAATCTGCTACACAAAACCTCTTTATAAGGCTGTCGCTGTGAAGATTATGGTGTGCCTAAGCCAAATCAAGGTATTTTCAATGGCTTTATATGAAAATGAAAGTTGGACTTTAAATAAGGGAGTCCAATTAAGAATATATTCCTTTGAATTATGGTAATTATTAGTGAGGAATATTGAGAATATCGTGGACTTCCCGAAGAACATATGTCTTGGAAGTGCAGAATGCCTGTTAGACTTGAGGCTGGCCCCGTGACTCTCCTCTGCCCAAACACGAGGGGTGCGAAGAGCTTTACGATCGTGCTCAGTGCATTTGGAAAGTGGATGATCGAAGATGTAGTTCGGTGAAAACTTAACACTTATCATTTGATCTTCCCTTTGACACATTTTAAATTTGTTCTAGTTTTTAATATTTTCTACTTTCTGTTCTATGAAGGTTCTTATCTGTCTTAGTTTGTTATTGTTGTTAGTTTTTTGTTTTCATTTTTGTATGCTTTCATCTATAGGAAGTCCAGAATAGGTAAATATAAAGAGATAGTAACTTGATTGATGGTTTCTTGGCAGTAGACCAGCACCTTTGTCCTGGCAGAGGAGCTTGGGAAAAAATGAAGAGCTAATAAAAATAAGCTTAAGAAAGAAGAATATTTTCTAAAATTGTAATAATGATTGTGCAATTCTTCTTGATATTATTGAACTATTGAATTACATGATATGTTAATTGTGTGCCAATAAATCTGTGTAAAATAAATTTAAAATTAACTAAAAGAGAAATGATGATGAAACTTCATCTTATCTACATTAGCCACATTATAAGGAGAGACTTGTCCCTGGAAAAGAATGTCATACTTGCTAAAGTGGAGGGGCACATAAAGAGGAATTCCCTTGACAAAATTGATTGACACAGTGGCTACAACAATGAGCTGAAACATAAGAACAATTGGGAGGAGAGGATGGCACAGACCAGAAGTGTTTCATTCTGTTTCCCTGAGTTGGAACTAAAATTATGACATTGAAGAACATTTCATCATTGAACAGTCATATCAAATACTGGAAATTAGATACAGTTTAAATTATAAAGCATGTTATGGCTGGCACTTCTTTCTTATGCCTGATCATATCATGTAAGATTTTCAGAGCAATTGTATCATTTTCTCATTAATTGTTTATTTAAAGCAAAAAATAATAAAATTACACAGAAAATTCTGCAAAAACCAGAAACCTTCCATTTCTTCCATGTAAATATTGTGTTCAAATATGAATTAGGATGCTCAAGATGTTTGAAATTTTCTACTATATTAGTTGGTACCTGTACTATCATGTGACCTTTGGAAAGCAGATTTGGATTTTTTTCATAAAATTCTAATTTTATTCCTAGAAATGGTATTAGGAAATAATTTTATTTTATAGTCTGATTGTTGTTACTGTTCAGTGCCACTGAGTTGGTTCTGACTCATATGAAGCTTGTGTACATGAGGAAGAAATATTGCACTGTCCTGTGCCATCCCCAGAAATAGAGTTAGACTTGAACCCACTGTTGCAGCCACTGTGTCCATCCAGCTCACTATGTCACTTACTCTTTTCCACTGTCCACTTTTACCCAACATGATGTCCTTTTCCAGGGACAGGTCTCTCTTGATAACAGGTATAAAATATATAAGGCAAAGTCTCCCCATCCTCACCACTGTAGAGATATTTGGCTATACGTCTTTTAAGACAAAGTCTGTTTCTTCTTTTGGACAGTCTACAGTGCTTTTAGTATTGTTCGCATTCCCCAATTCAAATTCATATATTCTTTGGTTTTCAGTATTCACTGTCCAACTTCTGCATGCATATGAGGTGGTTGAAAATACCAACATGTGGGTCAGGTGCACCTTAGTTCTCAAAGTAACATCCTTCCTCTTAAACACTTTAAAGAGATTTTGTGAAGTAGATTTACCCAGTACAATGTATCGCTTCATCCCTTGACTGCTACTTACATGAGCATTAATTGTGAATCCATGCAAGATGAAATAGGTGACAACATCATCTTTTCTCCCTTTGTGATTAGCAATTGGTCCATTTGTGAAGATTTTCATTTTCTTTTTTTTTTTAAACATTTTATTAGGGACTCATACAACTCTTATCACAATCCATACATACATCAATTGTATAAAGCACATCTGTACATTCTTTGCCCTAATCATTTTCAAAGCATTTGCTCTCCACTTAAGCCCTTTGCATCAAGTCCTCTTTTTTCCCTTCCCTCCCCGCTTCCTCCTCCCTCATGAGCCCTTGATAATTTATAAATTATTATTTTGTAATATCTTGCCCTGTCCGGCGTCTCCCTTCACCCCCTTTTCTGTTGTCCGTCCCCCAGGGAGGAGGTCACATGTAGATCCTTGTAATTGGTTCCCTCTTTCCAATCCACTCACCCTCTACCCTCCCAGTATCGCCCCTCACACCCCTGGTCCTGAAGGTATCATCCACCCTGGATTCCCTGTGGTTCCAGCTTCTATCTGCACCAGTATACATCCTCTGCTCTATCCAGACTTGCAAGGTAGAATTCGGATCATGGTAGTTGGAGGGTGGTGGGGGGGAAGTATTTAGGAGCTGGAGAAAAGCTGTATTCTTCATCGGTGCTACATCGCACCCTGACTAACTCATCTCCTCCCCTAGACCCCTCTGTGAGGGGATCTCCAGTGGCCGACAAATGGGCTTTGGGTCTCCACTCTGCACTTCCCCCTTCATTCATATGGTAAGATTTTTTTTTCTGATGATGCCTTATACCTGATCCCTTCAACACCTCATGATTGCACAGGCTGGTGTGCTTCTTCCATGTGGACTTTGTTGCTTCTGAGCTAGATGGCCACTTGTTTACCTTTAAGACTCCAGACACTATCTCTTTTCATAGCCGGGCACCATCAGCTTTCTTCGCCACATTTGCTAATGCACCCGTTTGTCCTCGGCGATCGTATCATGGAGGTGTGCAGCCAATGATATGATTTTTTGTTCTTTGATGTCTGATAACTGATCCCTTCGGAACCACATTATCACACAGGCTGGTGTTTTCTTCCATGTGGGTTTTGTTTCTTCTGAGCTAGATGGCCACTTGTTTATCTTCAAGCCTTTAAGACCCCAGACACTATCTCTTTTGATAGCCGGGCACCATCAGCTTTCTTCACCACATTTACTTGTTCACCCGCTTTGGCTTCAGTGGTTGTGTCAGAAGGGTGAGCATCATAGAATGCCAATTTAATGGAAGAAAGTATTCATGCATTGAGGGAGTACTTGAGTAGAGGCTACACCTACAAATATAGGCACATAGATCTATTTCCCCATCCTCATATATATTTGCATATGTACACATCTTTGTCTAGACCTCTATAAATGTCCTTTGACTTGTAAGCCATACTGAAGACTGAAATGCTTGGTCTTCATCAGTGAGTGCTTCAAGTCCTCCTCACTTTCAAAAAGCAATGCTTTGTCAGCTGCATATAGAAAGTTGCTAATAAGCCTTCCTGCAATCCTGATACCAAATTCTTCTTCAAATAATTGAGCTTCTCAGATTACTGACTCAATATAATCACTCCCTGCCATTGAGTTCATTCTGACTCATTTCTGTGAGACAGCTAATACACTGGCAGTCCTTCAAGTCTTGAGGGCCACCGTTTAGTCCTCTGAAGAGCAATTCAGGCTATCTGGCCACAGGCAGCAAACAGCAAGGCAGGTCACCAACAGTCAGCCAGATGGCAGGGTCTGTCAGTCCCCAACTCAAGCGATTATACTCTAGTAGTGTGGCGAAGCAGGTCTTGAAGGAACCTCAAACTACAACAACACAGTCCACAGTTAGGTGTACCACAGGTGGTGTAACTTGCAAATTGAGGGAAAGAACAAGCTAAGCAGCCACACACTGGTCCAATCATCAAAGAGAAAGAGACAAGAAAGGCGAAGCTCACCGAGTCATTTATCTCTCTGCCCTTCAAGTAATCCCACATGTGTTCATTGGCCATGTTGGCACAATAAACCTACCTATCACAGTAATTGTGGTGAAATTGTACATCCCTGATACACATATTTCCTGACTTTAAACCATGCAGTATTCCCTTGTTCTGTGCACAAAGCTGTGTCTTGATCCATGTACGTATTCCTCATAAGCACAATAAAATGTTCTGAAATTCCCATTCTTCTCAATGTTACCCATAATTGTTTATAATCCACAGAGTTGAATGTCCCTGCGTAAGCAATAAAACACACATAAACATCTTTCTGGTATTCTCTTCTCTTAACAAGACTGATCTGATTTCAGCAATGATATTCATATTTTCATATGTTACATATATTCATATTTCTGAATCTGGGTTGAATTTCTAGCATCTCCCTGGCAATATACTGTTGCAACTGTTGTTGAATGATCTTCAGCAACATTTTACTTGTTAATGTTGTAACAAGTGTAATGTAATGAATGCTATTGTCCGATAATTTGAGCATTCTGTTGCATCATCTCTTTGGAATGGTTACAAATATGGAACTGTTCTAGTCATTTGGCCAAGTAGCTGTCTTCCAAATTCTCTGGCATAGATAAGTGAGTATTTCCAGTGCTTCAACAGCTGTTGATACATTTCAATTGATATTCCATCAATGCCTTGAGGTGTTGTTTATTTTTTGGTAAAGCCTTCAATGCAACTTGAACTTCTTCCTTTAATACCATTGGTTATTGATCATAGGCTATCTCTTGAAATAGTTGAATGTTGATAAATTACTTTGTATGTAGTGACTGTACATTTTCCACCTTTTTATTAATTAGGATTAATGAAGAAATCAAATTGTTCTATAGTTCAATCATGTCCAACAGAATTGTACATGGGCTACCACAGTCAGTTCCCAAACATTCTTTCTATTTGATGCTTGAGTAGGCATAGTAGGAACTGCCTTTACTTTTTTCATTCAAACTGAACTCAGTCAACCAGGTGCTTTATCAGGTGATGACCAAATCCATAACTAATCATCACAGCTCATGCTTTCATCCTAATGTTCTTTATAGTTATACCTTTCATAATTACAGGCTCAGAAATTTATTCATTCTCTTAAAAATTGGACGCCCTCGATATAGCCTTCCCTGGAATAAACAACATAAATTTCCAACTTCCTTCTTCATTTCTTGTATTTTCAGTATTCAATATTCTGCCCACAGAATCTTTTAATATTGCAACTCAAGGTTCTTCAGTTTTCCAGCTTGATGTATGCTAAACATGTCTTTCCTCTGAGGTTTTCTAACTTCAGGTCTTTGCACATTACATTATAATTCTCTACTTTGTCTTCTCCCATTGCCCCTTGACATTTTCTGTTCAGCTCTTTTGCATTATCATTGCTCTCATTTTCTTTCACTACGCTGTGCTCAAGAGCGTTTTCAGAGTCTTTTCTGACATCCAGTTTGGTCTTTTTTTTGTCTTTCCTTTCTTTCTTTTTTTTTTTTTTAAATCTTTTTATTGGGGCTCATAAGGCTCTTATCACAATTTGCCTTTTTCATGAGTATTATTCTTTATATCCTCCCACAGCACATCATGACTTCTGTTCAGTGCAGCAAATTTGGCCTTGAGATGTTCAAATGTGTTCTTTACATTTTCTTAAAATTCAAGTGGGATAGTTTTTTTGCTGTCCTAGATTGGCTTTAATTTTTCTTCAATTTGTCTCTAGAAACATGCAGTAATAAATAAAACAAAAAATGGTCTTTAGAAATTATTTTTATTGGGTTTTAGGTAAGGGCCACCTATAGTTAATCAGAGTATGGCTTTCTCATGAATGAAGATACCACAGCAAGAAAAGACAGAGTGTTCTCTATTTTCCAATCAGCCTATCTCAGTTGCATACATTCCAGAGCACTTGATGAAGGGCTGAAACCATTCCCCAATATTAGTTTCTAGTTCTACTGGCACAATGACTTATGTGTTTGGCTGCTAACTGCCTGGTAAGCATTTTAAACCACCGGCTGAGAGGTGGAAAATGCAGAGTGGATACAACTGTAATCTTAGTGTAAAAAAGTGGTGCAAACTAGTGTGATAAAACTAGTTACATTTGTGAACAATCCAGTGTAAAGTAGTTATCTGAAAATACAATACTTGAAGTCATTGATGATATAAAATGTCATATCGATATCTCGATGTCAGAGTAAGCACAAAATTTCAAAGCTTCAATTATTGAATGAATATCGAGTTCACACACACACACACACACACACACACACACACACCATAGATTAAAGATGTTTAAAACCTCCACCTATTGCAAGGATAAATTATATTGAGTCCACAAACTAAGGAGCCAATTAATGTGTTAGTTTGTTTTTAATTGGAGGGTAGGAGGAGTAATATTTCAACAACCTTGGACTTCAAAATATATTTATACATGTATACTTATGTGCATGTAAATGTTAATGTGTATACACCTATCTACTCGTGTATAAGCCTAGCTATTCAGGATATTTTTAACTGTGGTAAAAACTAGGTGCTTTGGCTGATATGTAGGCTGGCTTATACTTGAGTACATATGGTATGTTTAGATATATATTTTTTGAAGTCCAATTTTGTTAAAATATTAATTTTATTACTCTCCCACAAAAACACTTTTAAAAAATATTTAAGCAATCATTTGCCCCTTAGTCTTAGTATATCTTAATATATCTCATACTTGGAATAAACTTTAATAAAGCATCTAAAGGAGTTTTTAAAAGTTGTTTATCTATAAAAGAAGGGGGTATTTGTGTAATGTGTGGAATGAAAAATTTCTTTGAAATAAGTCTTAATTATGGACTTATTCTGACACATTATATAAAAACCAAAAACTAATTCACTGTCATCAAGTCAATTATGACTCAGAGCAACCCTGTAGAACAGAATAGTATCACTCATGTGAGTTCTTGAAGCTATAGCTCTTCAGTGAGTAGAAAGCCCTTTCTTCCTTAACATGTCACATAAATCAATCAAACTCACTGTTATAAATTCAATTCTGTCTCAAATCAATCCCATAGGACAACATAGAACTGCTCCTCTGGGTTTCTAAGACTGTAACTCTTCATAGTAGTAGAAAGCCTGTTTACTTGATGGTTTTCTGAGAAAAAAAAAACATGGGAAGTTAACATTTTTAATCTATTCTTTTTTTGTTGTCTTTGCTTATTCCTGTTTGAAATGATGAAAATGCATGCAATGAATTAAATTTTGAGCTCAGAGTGCATAACCATACCTTGAAGTCTGAGGTCATGCTGCTTGGTCAAAATGGCCAACAGAACGCACTACCCTGACTGGATGCAGTCAGAGGCCTCAGGCCATGTTTTGTATCAATGGAATAGTATAGTTAAGTATTAAGATAGGTTGGCTAAGGATATAATTTGACCTTTTCATGTGTAAGAGAGAATTTTATATCAAGAAGTAGCTTATATATCAAGCAAACAGCCAAGCCCAGTCCAGATCAGGTCCATAATTCTGAAACTTGTCCATAAGTCCCTCTTCAGACTCAAGCAGCCACATGCAATGATGTAGAATGCAGGAAGATCACAGACTGGTGGGTGCAGTCTTGTGGTTCCAATGGCAGTGTCTGCATCACAAGGCTTGCTCCGGTCTCAGTGTGGCTTTACATGGCTTGTCAACAGGACGTGAAGCAGAAAGAGAGGGAGGTTCCCAGGACCCTCCTTTTTACATTTTATTTATTTATTTATTTTAATCATTTTTATTAGGGGCTCATACAACTCTTATCACAATCCATACATACATCAATTGTGTAAAGCACATTTGTACATTCATTGCCCTCATCATTCTCAAAATATTTGCTCTCCACTTAAGACCCTGGCAACAGCTCCTCAGTTTTCCCCTCCCTCCCTATTCCCCACTCTTTTAAGAATGTGTTTAGGATCTGGCTGTACGAGGTTAACACTGTTTTCTTCTGCCATTGATATTGATGTAATGTGTGAGAGAAGTGATCACTGGGAAGTTAAAATAGAGAGTTTGTAAGCCTACTTGTTCTCAGATATTAATTGTATCTTTAAATAGGTGTAGGACATGCCTACAAAGAAGGCTCTGAAAAGATAAGCCCCACACAGTGTCTTGAGTGATCAGGATATTCGAACTTGAAGAAACTTGCCTAAGGGGCTGTTGACAGACTGAAGAAAGTAAGGAATCCTTTGGCTTTTTGAATTGGGAACTAGTGATTTGTGCCTGTGCTGGGAAAGCCTGGGGTCGTGAGGAAACTCTCCTCTCTAGGACTGCATATTAGAGAGAGCTTATAGGCAACCTGAAATGCTTGTTAGGTGACTACCCAGATCCACTTGCTGAGTGGAAGTGGAAGAAATGGAGCAAGAGAGCCAGCATGAGTCTGACCACCGAAAAATGAAGGGTTGATGGTCTGAAGTTCATGACCTAGCACAAGAGGGATAGCGTTGTTGAGAATTTGTGATGGGGCCCATGGTCTAAAGGTGAAGTGACCAATGGGCACCCTGGTAAGGCAGTGGCCCACATTGAGTTCACTAGAATCCAACTAGATAAGATTTTTGAGCTGTGAATTGGAACTTATTGCTGCTGACTTTATAGATGGCCAGTTCTGATGTGACCTTTCTAATGGATGTGGACTCACAAGGTTTCAACTGAAATGAAGATTCTTCACATCAAAGAAGATGCTTGTCTCCTCAGAGCACTGGGTTGATATAAGTGGGCAGTGTAGGAATTGGGAGGACAAAGGCCTGAAGTGGCCGGCTTACAAACTTTCATAGGTGGGGGAATATGTTGATAGGATTATAAGGTTGTGGTGTAAGTCTTCACATAACGTCAATTGTTAAGTACATGATATTTTTAATTTGTTTATTTATAGAGTATTGTGTTTAAATGAGGCTGACACATTTTGAATTGTACGCAGTTTAGTTTTATCCTGTGGGGCACAGATCTGATTCTACTATTGTCTTTGTTTTTAAAAATATGTTGTGGTAATGATTTGCATAAAAGTGTCAAGTTGACAAGGGGTGGTCTTTGATAGTTACATAATTTCATGTCAACTTGAGGATATGAAGAGTAAAGGAGTGGTGTCTAACCTGTGAATCAGTTAAGAACCTGATGACACCTCCTTGTGAGAAGGATCATCTCATGAGTTTTCTGGGAACTTCTCTCTCTGCTTGACATTTCTATTGACAAGCCACATGGAGCCACGCTGATGGCAGCCAGCTCCCTGCAGAGGCTTCCACTGCCATTGGATCCACAAGACTTTTCATCCACCAGCCTGTAATCTTCCTGCATTCAGCATCTTTGCATGTGCTGCATGAGTCTAAAGAGAAATTTATTACATAGTATCAACTATATGGGCTAATATCAGACTTATGGACTTGATCTGGACTGGGCTGGGATGTTTTCTCAATATACAATTGCTCTGTTAAATGATCCTCTCTCTTACACACATATAAGGGTCTCTGGATTTGTTTCTCTAGTCAACCTGCGACTAACACACTTTCCATTAAAATAGTTCCTATTAGCAAATCATCGATATTTAACCATGATGCAAGAAGAAAAGTTATACAGTGGAAAGATAATCTAATTCCACACAAGTCCAAGGCTGATTTCTATGAGACAAAGGTCAGATAAGATCTACCCGCCAACCATTTTTATCCTATTCTGACACCAACAATCCCTCCAATAACACTCTACTTCTCTGTTGGGTTTGATAATTCATTGCAATTGCCACACAGAACACACATAATATGCACCATTATGAGATTTAGTAGGGAAGGTCATAGATTACAAGTATGGACCGAAAAACTTAAAGATACAATTCTTTTGTGCACAGTATCTCATCTCAGCCACACTAGCAGACATATCTGTCTCTGGTTCTAGAAAGCATGTGGCACTTTGGCCTCTGTCATGCTCAGGCAATTGATACAAAACCCCTTTCTTGCTGATATATGCACCCACTCTGCAAGCCAGTCTCCTACCTGCAGGCACTCAGCTTTACTAGTTGAGTGTGGAGGAAGCCAGCTTCATGGTCTGGGTGCTACTGCCTCTGATGCCGCCTCTGCTGCCACTCCTTCTCTGCACAGTGATCTCAAGGTCAAAAGTTGCACTCAGGTCATAACTTTACTTTCTAGATGATTCTGAGATTCCTCATTGATGATACTGAGATAGCTTAGTGTATATCTTGCAAAGCGGCAGTAATGTCAAATACCCAAGTTAAAATCCTGTGTAGCTCGAAGAGCCATATCAAGTAATTTAACTCAGTACACATGAAAATAAATCTAGTGTGTTAGTCTGGGTAGAGTAGAGAAACAGATCCATAGAAACGCATGTGTGTATAAGAAAGATGCTTATTTACAAGAGTAATTGAATATTGAGAAAACATCCCATCCCAGTCAAGTCCTTAAGTCCAGTATTAACCTGTATGTCTGATACCAATCTACAAAGTCCTCTTCATAATCATGCAAAGAATGAAATGGCAGGAAGATCACAGGCCAGTGGGTTGGAAGTCTTGTGAATCCAGTGGCACTGAAAGCATCTCAGTGCTGGCAATGTCTCCACGTGGCTTCTCCAGCACTCAGGGCTGCATCAGGGCAGGTTCATGTGGCTTCTCCTCAGAGATGTCTTGCAAGGAATCAACTGAGAGAAAGAAGATTTTCACCTCCAAGAAGGAACTCCAGGAGTTCCCAGAATTCTCAGGAGAAGGCCATGCCCACACAGAGGCCTCATTGGCTATGATCCAATTGACAGACTAGACTCTACCCCTTCACTCTTAATCCTCTCCAATGCCAAATTGATACCAGATTATGTAACTACCACATCTAGTAAAAGAACTCTAATAACTTTATGAAGAAAACCATAACACTTTATTGAAGGACATTAATGAAAACATAAATAAGTGATGAGACATAGGAAATTCATGGTTAAGAGAACAAAATATTGGAAAGACACATCAACTTTCCCTAGATGGATGAATAAGATTGACACAATTGTAATCAAAATATTGATTATTCTATAGATTTTTATGACCATATTCTAAAATATATATAGAAATACCAATAGGCGAAAATACCAAGACCTTTAATTCTAGATATCGTGGTTTATAATAAAGTGGTAGTGAATAAGTGATTGAATATGACAGCCTAACATTGGGGCAGAAAAAGATACTAGCCTAGAAACATGCACAAATCTTTCTATAAAACCAATGTGTTTAGCACTGTAAATCTGGGGACAAAAGAGTAAGCCAATTCTTTTCTTGTTCTACATTTTTACAGTTAATTCTGTAACAATTTATATCCTAATTTAAAAATAATATATGTGTAGTTGGAGTCTTTGCCTCAAACTACATATAACAATCAATTCTAAATTAACGAACAACTAAAATGATGTACTCAATCAGTGCGTGGTCTTGTTCCACATTCACAATTGTAGACATATGTGGACCAGTCATAACAACCACTGTATCAATCCATCTCCTTGAGGTTCTTACTCTTCTCCGACCCTCTAGATTATCAAACATGTCCTTCCCTGAGGATTGTTCTCTCCTGATAACATGCCTAAAAAGAAGGTAGCTAAAAAGAAGTCTCACAAACCTTACTTCTATGGAGCATCCTGGCTCTATTTCCTCCAAGATAGTTAAGTTCATCTGGCACTCGATGGTATGTATATTCAATATTATTCATCAATATCATAATTAAAGCACATCAATTCCTCTTCTATCTTCCGATTTACATATGAAAGCTAAGTCTTTAAAATTTTTAAATAATGTGGGAGGGTTACTCTATGTCATTGGATTGAATACAATTTTTTAATGAAAGACATAGGCAAAAGTAGATTGATTTAACTTCTCTAAATTTGAAACTCCCATATATTCAATGTATATGAAATAAGAGTAGGAAAGAGAAAAGGAGAAGGTACAAATTAGGAGAGATGATCCTTAATAAAAAGAAGGCGCAAACTAGAAGTTGATCCTTAATAAAAAGTTACTAGAATATAGAAAGAATTCTTACCTAAGAAAAAATGGGAAATAACATAATAGTCCAATGATTAAGATAGCAACCCAATTAAATTGGGTTTTACACTTGAATACGAATTTTAAAATAAGGACAGCTAGATGTCCAATAATCATTGACAAGATGCTAAACATCATTAATATTTAGGGAAAAGCTTATTAAAATCACAATGTTGTCTTATTACACAACCACACAATGAAGACGACTAAAATATGTAGTATTGGCAATAATGCCATATAAAATTCCCACATACACTGGTGAAAGTTAAATTAGGTCCACTGCTTTGAAAAAGTATGATAATATCTATGAAAATTACATAAATTAAACCACTGTAACTGCAGCTAAATATCCTAAGACCCTGAAACTTAAATCCTAGGTATACCCCAAAATGAATGAATGTGTATGTCCATCAAAAAAGTTGTACAAGAATACTCACAGTTTTAACTATAATAGCACAAAAATATCCTTCCAAATACTCAAAAGTAGTATAAGGTCTAAATAAACTATTTGTATATTCATCCATATGCAGCAATAACAATTATGAACTCATTATTTCATACTGTAAGAAAACCCAATAGATAAAATGTTGAGCAAAAGAAGCCAAATACAAAAGAGTCTATGCTCTATATTTCCATTTGCATGAAGCTCAGGGATTAGTAAAGCCAGTCTATGGTACTAAAAGTTAGAAAAATAATTTCCCTGTGAGATTTGTCTTACTGATTTAAAAATGCAATGAAGATGTCTTCTAGTATATAAGAATGGTTCCATATCCCAGGTACTTAGTGACTGGCTGCATGTATATATATACATATTTCACAATTAATTCAGCAGCATACCTAAGAGATATACTTAAGATGTAAAAAAATTAAATTTGCTAAATGTACATGTAATATGTACTTATTACTCTGTATTACTCTGTAACTATTAAAACTATTAAAATATTTATAAGCTGTCTAAATACTTAGCTCATTATCAGTTTAACACTGCTTATTATTTTGTTATTAGTTAATAACTGCAAATGTGCAATAATACGTCTTATACTGTGTTATACTTACTTATTCTTGCTCTTCTTAACCTTTTCCTAACCTTTCATTTTAGAAATATGAATAAGGTTAAAAAATAGTTGCAGTGCAGATAAAAATGTTGTTTTCCTTTATTTATTTAGCATATTTAATCAACAACTAATATTTGCATTACCTCAACATTGTAAGTTTAGGTGCTCTTTCATGTATATTTGGCAATTTTCCCACAGAAAATTTTATTAAATATACCTTGGCCTAACTACTATATCTTTTAATAGAAGCCTTCTGGATTTGGGGGGGTTTCCTTCTAGATAATTATGATATAATCATTTTTAAATCATGTATTATCTTAAAAATAACTACAAAATCATGCTTTTCTTGCTCTAAGAAAACTTTTTTTATATGTCAACTAGAGTATTCTTTCAGATTGAATTCTTGTCTTGTCATTAGGGACATTGCCTGAAATGGGGGGTTTCTAAAATTGTATGATAATTTCAACAGAGATGCTATTTGCGTCATACGTGGCAACTTAGGGTATAAAACTATATAGCCTACACACATTCTGAAATATTATTACACCAAACTCTCCAAACCCCGAATTGCTGTCAGCTCCCTTGGTGATCCAGCATGTTTCGGGTCTCGTGCTATCTTTTGAGTGTAATTCTTTTGCGGGGTATATGTTTTCCGTGGTGAAGTCTATCTGTCTTGCTGTGTTCTATTGCCAATTGATTTTACTTGTTTAAATGTATACTGGTAGTTGCCAGGACACTGCTGTTTTTACTGTAAATTGACCTCTTTTAAGAACTATAACTAGGGCTTACTTTCGGAATAGGGTTTACGGTGTAGTTTGGGAATTCAATCACTGTTATGACATTCTTTTTCAAAGTCCTTTTTTGTTCTTGTTATCCTGTTAGAAATGAATCCCCAATACTTCTAATCCTGCACCAAAACAAAACACAGGTAATACAAAGCTGGTTTCAAATTTAGGGTTGTGTCAAGAGCAGAATAAAGCAATAACAGTACTGCAAATAGGGAATTTTGTGTTGACGAAAAACAAGTGAGGGAGTGGCGGAAAATGAAAGCTGACTTGGAAAAGATTCCAGAGGCAATAAAAGCTCAATGTGGTTTAATGACTTTATATGAACTCTAGAGACTGAATTGCGTAAATTGGTTCTGGAGTGTCGTCAAAATGGTTACGGCATAACACACATGGGAATTAGTTTATGTGCTCTTCAAATGGCCGAAGACAACAAGTTAAAACACCAGGCATTGAAAATTTTGTGGCATCAACAGGATGCTGTACCCACTTCATGAAAAGTTTGCCCTATGTTTGTGGCAAAGAACAAAGCTTTCACAGAAGTTGCCAAAAGACCTTGATGAAAAAGTGATGTCATTCTGTTAATTCATCATAAAACTAAAAAGGATCCATAACTGTGACCTGGGAGATGTTGGGACTATGGGTGAAACACCTATGACCTTTGATCTTCCAAGCAACAAAACTGTAGCAAGTTTGGGAGACAAAACTATTTTACTCAGAACCACAGCAATGGAAAAACAAAAAACATTTCACAGTCATTCTGTCATGTTCGGCTAATGGAACTAAGCTGAGGTCTGTCATTCTTTTTAAAAGAAAGATCTTTCCTAAAAAGGTCAAATTCCCATCAAAAATTATGGTGCGAGCACATATTAAAGTCTGGATGGATGAAGACAGAACAAAAAGATGACTGGAAGAAATTTGGAATGGATGACCTTAAAGAAAACCATCATTGCTAGTTTGTGAGAGCACACACCTCTGATGACATAAAAGAAATGACAAAGTCTCCTCAAGTTACTTTGGCTATTATTCCAGGTGGGCTTACATCTATATTGCAGCCCCTAGGTGTGTGTTTAAATAAACCTTTCAAAGACCGTGTGCGAAGGATGTGGCATGAATGGATATCATCTGGTCAAGCCTGACTGCCAAAAGTTGGAAATCTGCTGAAGCCCAACATAGAATTGATAGCAAAGTGGGTTTGTGATGCCTGGGAAGAGATTCCAGAGTGCATGGTGCAACACACCTTCAACAAAGGTGGCCTTAGTAATGGTGTGGGTGGCAGTGAAGACAGCGCTTTGCATGAGAATGACAGCAGTGATGGTGATGACTGAGAACTCAGTGATGACAACAATGTCTGCTGATAAGCTCACACCAGCTAAAGCTGAAGCTCTGTTTGGACACACAGATGAGGAGGAGGAGGAGTCCAGTTTGGAAGGATTTTAACTCTTGTGTTTTAGCTTGGTTGCTGATTGAACTAAGGTTTTTGTACTTTTAAGGATATTGTTGATACCATATTGTTTTTTGCTGACCCTCTTTGCCACTTACAGAGCTAGTTTACCGTTTTTTTTGAAATAAATATTCAAAAACATTTAACCTACTGATGCTTCAACTAATGTAATTTTATTGGTATCTATTTTTATTTTGAAATTTACCAGGAGCTGCTGCATTTTCCACCCTAGGCTTATTCTCAAGTCAATAAGTTTCACCAGTTTTTTGTTGTAAAATTCGATGCTTTGGCTTATATTTGGTCAGATTATGCTTGAGTATATATGATATGTCCTTTGGTGGGGAATGCATATATATAGATTGACAAAATTCTTAAATAAAATTTCAGGATGTTATCATTGCTTAATAAATGTGATTTTTTAATCAAATTGTGTAGGTGTGTGATTTTTAATAGTGCCATTTACTCAGAATTATTTTCTCCTAAAAGAGTAAAACATATATTTACTTATATTCCAGAAGCAAACTCAGAGACTTGTTTGTGTAAATTATGCTAAAATAGATCATTGGAAATGGTTTTTATCTGGGAGAAACATTATTTTGTGTGAGGGACAAAGAATGTGAGACACATGATAAGCCATTTTATTTTAAAAATACAAATGGCACCATGGTGGATTATGTGTCAGGCTGCTAACCACACAGACAGTAGGTTGAACCCCTAGTTATTCTGCGGGAGAATGATGAGAATTTCTGCTTTTAAAAGATATAGCATCTGGCATCTTAAAGGCTTAAAGTTAAACAAGCATCCATCTAGCAGGGAATCAACAAAGCCACATGGAAGAATCTCGCCAGCCTGTGTGACCATGAGGGGTTGATGGGCATGGGTATCAGAAGTTCAAAGATAAGAAATCAAATTGATGTGATTGAGTGTAGACAAGTGGAAACCCACCGGTAAGATAATGGGAGAGTCCGTCACAGAAGGGCCACATGGAGAGGATGATACGTAGCACTGATGAAACACATAGCTATCCTATATTTCTTTAAGATGTCCTCCCCTTGCTGTAATGGTTTTTGTTTTACCTCATTAATCTTGTTAGACCTGTGTATGTTCATTTACATAATTAAGGTCATTCAATGCATGAAATCCAACATAGAGGTAAACCTTTCAGAAACAGTAACAGGAATAATGATTCCTTGAGGTTAAGGAAAGAGAGTTGGGGATCGAGGGGAAGGGGAACTGGTAGCAATGATGACTGTATAACCCTACTTGAGGGGAACGAATACCAGAATTGTAGGTGAACGGATACATTGAATGGTGTTAAGATATGGCAAAATAATAACAAAATAATATATAATGTAATAATAAGGGTCCCTGGGGATAGTGTGGGGGAAGGAGAGGATAATAGGGAATTAATATCAAAGAGTTCAGGAAGAAAGACAACATTTTGAAAATGATGGTGGCAGCAATTATTTTAATATCTTTAAAAGCTCTCAATAAAATTATTATTTAAATAAAGCATTGTCCAACTGGTTTTGAAAAAAAAGATTCATAACCTAAAATCCAATGGAGCAGTTCTATTCTGTCTTATAGGATAAATGAGTAATTTATGAGTATTTACTATGAGTAAGTATTGACTCAATTGCAGTAAGTTTTGTTTCATCTTTTTTTCTTGTCTAAAGGATTCTTTCAATTTGTTTAATATTTTGGAGGATAAAATATAGTACAATTATCAAAGGCTGAATCATCCATTAGCTTTTATCTTTTAAATTTGATATTAAGGAAAAAATCATTTTTATTGCTTTTTAAAACACAGTTTTATTTTTTTTATTGACAAGAGTTCTTGTAAAGCAGGAGCTGTGAGCTGAAAGAGTAGCTGTGTTAGAATAAAACAAATGTGGAAACAAATGATACCTACATCCACCACAATTCCATGAAGGAAACAGACAGTTCACTAAAGTGGTTACTATCAAATTATTCATAAAGTAGGTAAAAAGTTTGGAGAATTCAAATGTGAGGATGAGATGGTTAAATATCTTTAGAAGTGGAACTCTGGAAACTTTATCACTCACATGCCTAAGGGAAAAGGGAGAGAGGAGAGAAAAGAATCTTTCCAGTTGAGAGTGAAGAAAAACTGAAGCACTGACTGACGGCACAAATCACAACTTAGCATAAAAAATAAAATCCTACAACTGGACCAATAATTAATATCATGAACAACAGAGAAGAGATTGAGGTTGTCAAGGATTTCATGTTACTTGGATCCACAATTAATGCCCATGGCACCAGCAGTCAAAAATTAAATGGTTTTTTTAGTATGACAAAAAGGTTAGAAGCATGAGTCAGAACGAGAGTGTAAGGCTATCTGAACAAAACAGCCTCCTCATATTTCTTCTCTTAAAATATTGTTGTAGACCCTTACCTCACTCCATGCACAAGAATAAATTCAAGGGGGAATCACAGACCTTGAGGTAAAACCCCAAACAATTAGGGCCATTAATGAGGGAATTGGAGCAAACCTGAGAACCTTGGCACAGAGAATACATAGGCTATTGGAGATAGGGAAGGATACAAATACAGAGGAATCACATATAGATAAGTGGGATATACAGAAGATAAGTCACCTGTGTACATCGAAAGAATTCACCAAGAGAGTAATAAGAGAGCCCACTGACTGGGAAAACATCTTTAGCAATGACACATCACACAAAGGCCTTATTACTAAAATCTACAACACTGTGCAAGTCTACAATAAGAGAAAAACTAACTGCCCACTGAGGAGGTGGCCAGAGGACCTGAACAGAAGTTTCACTGAATCTGAAATCTGAATGGCCAATAAACATATGAGAAAATGTTCCCGATCGTTAGCTATACGAGAAATGCAAATTAAAAAAAAAAACGAGATACCACCCAACACCCTCAAAGATAGCCCAATTCAAAAAAAAAAAAAAACAGAAAGCAACAAGTGCTGGAGGGGGCTGTGGTGATATAGAAACTCTCATCCACTGCTGGTGGACCTGTAGGTATGTACAGCCACTATGGAAATCAATCTGGCAATATCTAAAACAGATGGAAATTGAGCTACCATATGGCCCAGCAATCCCCCTACTGGTCATATACCCAGAAGAGGCAAGAAACAAACCAAGGCCAGACATCTGTGCTCCAATGTTCATCGCGGCACAGTTCACAATTACAAGGAACTGGAACCAACCCAAATTTCCATCAACAGACAATGGATTAAAAATGGTGGTACATACATACAATGGAGTACTACGCATCGCTAGAAAGCAGTGATGAACATGGGAAGAACTGGAGGAACTCATGCTAAGTGAAGTAAGCCAAATGCAAACGAACAAGTATAGCATGTGTCTGCTGAGATAAGCCTTAAAAAATGAAAAAAGGGCACAGGGAAAAAGTTACTATATACAAACACTCCTGAGATAAGGACCAGGTAGTATGGCAGCGGCCAGACCAAAGCCAGCGGTACATATGGTAGCTAACTAAAAAAGAAGGGGAGAACAGGGCACTAACACACCCAGGGGAGGGTATTGTTTATCCCTCCACCAGGAGAGAGGGACCAGACTTAAACCCGGTGTTCCTGGATGCAAATGCAACTTGCCAGCATGAAGCAGAGAGCCAGTGGAGGGCTCGGCCCCAATCCCAACTACATGGACAACCGCCCCTCCCACCAGAAGAACTTATTTAAGAGAAGCTGCAGCTAGGGAAGAGGGACATGTCTGATCAGAGCACACAGGAGCAAATGAAGTGGGAGGAAGAGAGAGTGAAGCACAACCTGGCCCACTAGGCCTGGAGGAAGATATCCCCACTCTGAACAGCCAAAACAGAGTGGACTATATGGCTGACCCTGCATGAGACACGACATCCCTTGCTGACCCATGGTCCTATGGGAACAACACTGGAGACTCAGTGTCAGGATTGGCCCAGTCTGACCCAACCACACCGAGGCAAAACACTAAAGGCATGTGGCAGAGCAGACAGGGGGTGGGGGGAGACAACAGGGGGGGAGGGAGGCAGGTGAAGCACACCTGGAGCTCCAGAATGAGTTTCAAAGGATAGATTTTGGGGCCAGAGCATGATGCCTCATCAGACTTCACCAGAGGACACGCCTAAAAGTCAAAAATCAGACCTTGATCTATTTACAGGTTTTCGTTACTTTCTTTCTTTTTAAATTAATTTATTCTTTTCTGGGTCATTGGTTTTCTTTTTTGTTGTCATCATTGTGTTCTCTTTTGTTGCTTTGTCTTGCTATGCCTTGTTTTTTGGTGCATATTATTATCTCTATCTAGATAAGATAGGCTGGATGAACAGTCTGGAGGAGAAAATAATGGAACCAATGCTTTTGGGGGGACATGGGAGAGGGGGAGGCTGGGGAAAGGAGGTGGTGTTCACCAGTCTAGGAACAAGGGAGCAATAAGTGATCCAAAAATAGTGGCAAGGAGGGTGTAAGAGACCAGGTAGGGATTCAGCATAGCCAATGTAACGTAGAGAAATTACTGAAACCCAGATGAAGGCTGAGCATGATAGTGGGACAAGAGGAAAGTAAAAGGAAATCAAGGAAAGAACTAGGAGGCGAAGGGCATTTATAGAGGTCTAAATACAAGCATGTACATTTGTAAATATATTAATATAGCATAGTGGGGAAATAGATCTACGTGCATATAGTTATAGATTTAGCATTAAGGCAGCAGATGGGCATTGTACCTCCACTCAAGTACTTACTCAATGGAAGAACACTTTGTTCTATTAAATTGGCATTCTATGATGCACACCTTCCCGGCACGATCGCTGAAGATAGCTTTAAAAAACTATCATGGGATCTTAAAGCCTTGCAGGTAACACAAGCAGCCATCTAGCTCAGAAGCAACAAGGCCAACATGGAAGAAGCACACCAGCCTGTGTGACCATGAGGTATAGAAGGGACCAGGTGTCAGGCATCAAAGAACAAAAATCATATCAGTGTGTGCCTACCTTCCCCATATAATCACTGAAGACAAATGTGTGCATAAGCAAATGTGGTGAAGAAAGCTGATGGTGCCTGGCTATCAAAAGATAGCATCTGGGCTTTTAAAGACTTGAAGATAAACAAGTGGTCATCTAGCTCAGAAGCAACAAAGCCCACATGGAAGAAGCACACCAGCCTGTGTGATCACGAGGTGTCGAAGGGATCAGGTATCAGGCATCAGAGAACAAAAAATCATACCATTGTAAATGAGGGTGAGTGCAAAGTGGAAACCCAAAGCCCATCTGTAGGCAACTGGACACCCCCTTACAGAAGGGTCACAGGGAGGAGACAAGCCAGTCAGGCTGAAGGGTAGTAACGATAAAACATACAACTTCCCGTTAGTTCTTAAATGCCCCCCACCCCCGCCCTGACTATCATGATCCCAATTCTACCTTACAAATTTGGCTAGACCAGAATATGTACACTGGTACAGATGGGAACTGGAAACACAGGGAATCCAGGACGGATGATCCCTTCAAGACAAGTGGTGAGAGTGGTGTCACCAAGAGTGTGGAGGGAAGGTAGGGTAGAAAGGTGGAACCGATTACGTGAATCTACATATAACCTCCTCCCTGGGGGATGGACAGCAGAAAAGTAGGTGAAGGGAGATGTCGGACAATATAAAATATGACAGAATAATGGGGAAATGAGGAGCTGATATGAAGGGCTCAAGTAGAAAGCAAATTTTTTAAGAAGAATGATGGCAACAAATATAGAAATATGCTTGACTCAATGGATGGATGTATGGATTGTGATAAGAGTTATACAAGCCCCCAATAAAATGATTTTAAAATATATTGTTGCATTGTTAATAAAATGAGATTTTCACTCTTAATGATTTTGTAAAATACAAGAAAAAGTCTAATAATCATAACTCTGAGAAAGAATAGATGTGGGTTGAATAATAGATCATTTGTCACTGGGTGGTGAGCTCCTTCACTTCCACAGCTAAGTCACGATAGATGGGATAACATATTCAGAGGGCAAAAAGCTAATCTTGGTGCATTCTATACAGTTCATTAATTTCCTTGGAAATAAATAGATTGCCTTGAGAGGAACCAACATTGGTGCAGGTGTTTTGGATGGAGTTTTTTTTTTTTTGTGAATGCAAAGAGCATATACAAAACTTCCGAAAATTACCACTGCTAATGAGTCAATTTCCACTCATAGTGACCCGATATAACGTTCCTGTGGCGGTCAGTCGTTATGGGAACAGATAGCCTGATCTTCATCCCTCGGAGTGGCTGGTGGGTTCCCATAGCTGACCTCATAGTTAGCAGTCCAATGCGTAGTTGACAGCGTCTCTAGGGTTCCTTAGGACAAAACGTAAGAAATAAAAAAGCACACACTAAAGTAAGGACGAGCAGCCAGTGGCCAGCTACGGTGCAGGGAAGCAAGCTATCTCCACATCGCTCCTTCTCAGAGAGAAATACAAAACAGGCCTAATATGAAGACAGAACAAGGCAAGGTATGAAAATGTTTTTAAAAACTAAGCACTTTTAAAGAATAATAGAATACCTTACATTACCCAATTCATTCAAGGAGTGTTTTAAAGCACATATAATTTTTTATTTATTTTTAAAATGTTTCAATAATTTTGGTAGTAACACAAAGAATTATATATCATTGAAGTATGGATGAGTAATTCAGACAGTTTCCATTCAATCATGTGTTTTAAAATGTATTATTATTTGGGAGTTAATACATATATCATATCATTCTATAGTTCTATCATGTCAAGCAGAATTGTACAATTGCTGCTACAATCCGTTTCCATATATTCTTTTTTCCTGGACTCCCTGACATTATCTCTCTTTACCCACCACCACTACTTGTCAATGTCACATTTTTCCCAGCTCATGTATCCTTACTAAATGTCTCAATAGTGTACCCTTTTCTAAATTTTATAGGGATTGCGGTTTGGGAAAATTTGTTATTTAACACTGAATTTTATGCCAAACCAGTCACCATTGAGTAGATCGATCCCTACTGTGCTCCACAGGGCTTTCTGTGACTGTGATCTTTGAAAATAGAACATCCGGGTCCTTCAGAGGTGCCTCTGGGTGGGTCTAAGTTGCCATCTCTTGGACTAGTAGCTGAGTCCTTAACCATTTGTGATATACTTGTTCATACATTTAGTGAGCACATATTATAACAATATTTTCAAAGCATCCCACTTAATGCTGTGGGTAAACAAAGTAAATCTACGTGGAAGGTTTTTTTCCCTAACACAACTTGTAATTCTTAATTATTTGGGAAATACAAAAATGCTTTGGGAAAGATCAAATTACTCAATCGAGTAAAATGATTGATGGAACTGCTTCTATGAGTTTGGCACCATGTTCTGTGCTGAGATGCAGCCAGGCCTAGAAATTAAATAACACTGCAACTGTCACTCCCATTTATGGTTAATGCCATTGACACACCTAGCCTCCTCTCGGCCAAAGAGAGGATGCTATTAAATTTCACCTGAAAGTTCTCACAGTGATTCTATGGCAGATAATTTAAAAGTCACTTGAGCAGGACACTTCTGCCTTCTTTAAGGTCAAAACTAAGAACATTTAGTACCAACATCTTCGTGAGCAATCCATTGTTTGAACACTTTCTTTCTTAAATTAAACCCACATACCTCAAATTAGCTTTATAACACATACTGTAACATATCCTACACTTAATTTCTATTGCAGATTTGAAAATATTTTAGGATTACTTCATATGTTACCTTTATTTCACAGATGAAGAATTGGGCCAGGAAAATGTAAGGACATTTCCAAGATTGCAGAGTAACGTAGAAATAGTTACTACCCTGAATACTTACTAAGTGATATTTTATATCATGGTGTGATCATGCTTATACCAAAAGGTAGCACTTTATATGCATTACTTGTAGCATTTTAGATACATGGCTATATCATTAGACAAACATACATCATGGATATCATTTTCTTTTATTCATAGAAGAGAAAAGTAAAGTTGAGAAAGGTAATATAAAGTCCCCTAAGTCACATGATTAATGGTTTGCAGAACTGTGACTCAAATATAGATTTGTCTGATCTGATGTCCATGCTCCTAAACTCTGTTGGTACTCTTCAGACACCTCAGTCCATACTTCACTCATTAAGCTACATTAAAAAGACATTCTACACTATTATACATATACATAAAAATAACTTAAGATTTGACTATTTAACTGTCTTTTCTAATATTGAGCAACTGTCAATAAGATAAAGTCCCAAGTAACAATGGGTTGATCACAAAAAAGGTTGGTGGTTCAAATATGAAGATGTCTGATCTGTAAAGGTTTAACATCTCAGAAATCCTAAGAAGCAGTCCTACTCTATACTGTTGTAGTCGCTTACAAATTATCTTCAGCAAAATTCTATTTG
This sequence comes from Tenrec ecaudatus, assembly GCF_050624435.1. Classification (NCBI taxonomy): domain Eukaryota; kingdom Metazoa; phylum Chordata; class Mammalia; order Afrosoricida; family Tenrecidae; genus Tenrec; species Tenrec ecaudatus. Next base: position 118,016,350 of record NC_134532.1, read on the forward strand.
CATATTGTCTTAAGTTGGATTCTCTAGAGATACAAAACCAGTGACGCATACGTTTGTAAAGAGAAATGTTTCTAAAAATAAAATGTTAATTCGCTGCCCTTTAATGTCTTTCTTCATTCATGGAAACAAAAAGAAGTCTTAGGGAATGAGGTCAGGTGAGTAAGGTGCATGGAACAAGAGACATGCAGTTTTTTGCCAAAAACTGGTGCACTGACATGGCTGCGTGAGCAGATATGTTTTCATGGTGGCAAAAGCAGTCCCCTGTCTGCCACAAATCAGGGCTTTTTTTTGTCACGCGCTGTTATGAAATCTTTTCAGCAGTTCTAAAGAGAAAGCTTAACAGTATGACTTGGTGGAATTAACTCCAAATGCACTATGAGTCGACGTTTTCATTTGTTCAAGAAATTAACAGAATGAGGTTTGTCATCAATCAACAAACATTTCACCTTTTTGAAATGAGAAAACCACTCATACACTTGAGTTTTTCCTATAGCACTATCCTTCTAAGCTGTAGTCAACATCACACCAGTTTGTGTGGCATTTTTCCTGAGTAGGAAACAAAATTTCACAGCTGCATGCTGTTCTCTTGAGTCAGCCATCACAAGAAACGAGGTTAGAGCAAAAACTTCTTTTATGAAAAAAATCACTTTGACCTGAGAGAGCCTTCCCAGGCGACACCACTGGGTGCATAACTCAGAGTGAGGTGATTGATACTGGCCTAGTGGGAAAACTGTGTACTAAGATAGCTGTGCTCTGCCCAGAATAATTCCGGTTTGGGGCATGTGTGTGTGTCGGGGGGTGGGGGTGGTACTCCTTCATGGAGTTACTGAGCCTGTAAATCTCTTTGGGAATAGATAGCCCTATTTGTCACCTGAAGAATGACAAGATGCCAAGCCAGAGGTTAGCCGGACAACACACACCTGATGAGCACCATCAGGGCTACAACTTCTAACTGCAGGTCTTTGTACTATATTTTATTATGAATACCTTTCATTGTCTTCTTATGTGGTCCTTCGAAATTTTCTGTTCAGTTCTTCATCCTTTCTTCCATTTGCTTTAGCTACTCTCATTCAAGAGCACGTTTCAGAGCCTCGTTTGGCATCCTCCTTGGTCTTGCTTTCTGAACTGTCTTTTTAACAAGGTTTTCCTTTATTCATTAGTGACTGTCATAGAAAATGCTATCTATTTCCTAAAATACTTTTCTACCAAACCGTGGAATTCTTACATGTCCTAAGGTTATTTTTTTTTAATCATTTACTATTCAGGTACTGCAGAGTAGTTTTTTGGCTGGTATGAGATCTTTTCATTGGTCTTCTAGGGATTTGGGAAACAGACCACTAGCACTGATATCAGGAGAGGGCTTGGAACCAGACTGCACTAGCGTGGAAATTCTATCACGGTAAGGGCTTTCCTGATGCCTGAGTATACTCCATCCGCTAACCATGTTCTAGTGGTGGAATCACTTAAGCTTTCAACTACTAACCTAAATATTGATGGGTCCTGCCTACCCAGAGGTACCTTGGAAGAAAGGCCTGACAATATGCTTCTAAATCATCACAGCATTGAAAATTATGCTGAGTACAGTTCTACTCTGCAACACATGAAATTACCAAAATAGTCCGGATTTTTAAAAAATCTTATTTTGTTGTATTGTAAGTACAATAAGATCAGTAAACTACACTTCACCCATGGGTGGTCTCAGCAATTAACAGACTAGGTTGCTTGCATGACTGCCCCCAAAATTTTCTGTCAGTTTGCCATACTATGGTGACTAGTAAATTTCTATGATGTTGGAAGCTATTCTGGCAGTATTTCAGATACCAGTGTGCTTACTCATGGTAGGAAGATTACAGCAGAGCTCTAGGCTAAGGCAAACAAGGAAGAAAGACGATATAGTCCACTTCTAAATGATTAGCTACTGACAATATTATGAATAGCAGCAGGAACTTATCATAAAAGGAATGTCTCCTCCTGAAAGCACTCGAAGTGTTACTGGGGAAGAGGTGCTTTCTGAAAGCAAGCATTACCTTAATGATGTGAATGAAGTTCGGTCAGGATGCTCCATTGAAACAATGATGTCAACACTTCATCTCACAGACTTGGACTTTAGCTGGAAGGAACATGGAGAAGGAAATTATGTTTGGTTAAGTTCATGGTCAGTAAAGGAAAGAGGAAGACTTTTAACAAGATGGATTGGCACAGTGACTGCTACAATGGATTCAAGCACAACGATTTTGAGGATGCTCCATACTCGGCAATACTTTCTGTTGTTGCATATAAGATTAATGTGAGCCAGACCATCTAGAACCAGCATCAGCAAGAAGTTTGTACTCCCTGTATGATTTATTACATACTCGGATATGTCTGCAGCACATACAAATATATATATAGAGAGAAATGTCCTTGCCAACTCTCGATGTATTCATTAGTGTGCTCCTATATGCCATTCCATACCTGTTCCTCTTCCCTGTCTACTTATATATCTGCTAATACCTTAATGATTGCTATTACTAATATTATATGCAATAATATTTACTTTCTTGGTTTAATTTTCATGGCCCTCACAGTCTCTTCCTTTGTGCTGGTCACATTTTCTGAACTTCCCCTTCGTATATATTGCCTTCCCACTCAAATCAATACATGAATACATTCTTTAGTGATTTTCCTGTCTTCCCTTTTCACTTCTGATAAGCACCAAAGAGTTTCTTTCTGTATCTAAACTTTTCTTGACATTTGTAACGGTGGTCTCAGACAATAGTCCTCTTTTTTTGATGTAAAGATTTCATTCAGCCTAATGCTCTCCAGGTTCATCCACAGGATGAGATATTTCAAGAATTCATAATTATTCTTTAGTGTGTAATGTTGCTGAGTATCCCTTGTGTGTATGCGCCCTAAGTTTTTAATGATCCTTTGGGTTGTTTCCCGCTTTTTGCTATTGTGAATTACGCTGCAATGTCCACATATATCTATTCATGACCTAGCTCTTACTTCCCTGGGATATATACCTAGTAGTGGAATTGATGGGTCATATGAGGGGGTACCCCCCACCAAAAAGAAAAAAAGCTCCCCTGGGTGAAGCTTTCACAGTGCTCATTTTTCCCGCTGGGCCAGCATCAAGTAATTCTCTCTGAGTTCGTGCACCCAGTGGCTTCACCTAGGAAGGTTCTCTCTGGGCACAGTGAATTGTTTCATAAAATCAGTTTCGCTCAAACCTCGGTTTTTCTGATGGCCTATTTAAGAGAGCAGTGTGCAGCTATGAAATTTTGTTTCCTGCTGGGGAAAAATGCCACAGAAACTGTTGTGATGTTGAACACAGCTTAGAAGGACCGTGGTATGGGAAAAACTCAAATGTAAGAGTGGTTTTCTCATTTCAGAAAAGGTGAAATGTTGATTGATGACAAACCTCATTCAAGATGTCCATCAATTTCCCGAGGGACGAAATGTCAACAAAAATCCTGTACTTGTGCTCAAAGACCGACCACAGACTATTGAAGAGATGGAGAAGTTATTTGGACTATCTTGGAGCTCTATTCAGCGAGTTTGAACAGAAGATTTGGAAATCAGAAGGGTCACTGTGAAATTTGTGCCTTGGGTTCTGACTGACCAGGAAAAAGAATGTCAAGTGGAAACATGCTATGCTTTGAAAGAACAGCTCTAAATATACCCAGATTTTTTTCCCAAGGTAATTACTGGTTATGAGATATGATGCTATTCTTATGACCCTGAAAGCAAACATCAATCAACCCAATGGAGGACAGCATCATCACATCACCAAGTGAAATCAAAGCCAAAAAACCCTCATCGAGTGAAATAAAAAATCAAGATGATGCTTTGTTTTTTTCATGTGAGTGGGATAGTGCATTTGGAGTTCATTTACCCAGGTCAGACTGTTCATTAAGCTTTCTATTTAGGGGTTCTGAAAAGATTGCATAACAGTGTGTGACCAAAAAAGTTCTGATTTCTGGCAAATGAGAGACTTGTTTTATCACTATGATAATACACCTGCCCACGCCGCTATCTCAGTGTGCCAGTTTTGGGCAACAAAACAGCATGCCTCTCTTGATCCACATACCTTACTCATCTGTCCTCATGCCCTGAAACTTCCTTTTGTTTCCATGAAAAATGAGGGACATGAAAGGACAATAATTTTAAGACAGAGAAGAGCTAAAGAAAACAAGGAGGGAGGAGCTGTCAGCCATCCAAACAGATGAGCTTGAAAAATGTTTCCAAGAATGAAATCACACATTTGACAAATGTATTAAGTACAATGGGGAGTACCCTCAAGGTGATAAGGTTGTTTTGTAAAAATAATCCTTTTTTTGTCGGGGTGCCCCCTTGTATAGTATTACTATTTACAATTTTCGAAGGAAATGTCATCAATCCAGGTGTCAAAATAAATATATTTCAAAATAATTTTTGGAATAATTTTGTCTCATAGATTCTTCATTTTTTCATTTAATTTTCTTGACTGTATGAATTTATGCATACCTGCAAAAAAGAAAATTTATGTCTCACCCAAATGCCACACATACAGAGGACTGCGCTGAGTTGATTCGGATTTCTTTACCAACTACTCTTAAAGTGTTCTTCTTTCCTCTCTGTTTTTCCAATCATTCTTGCCTACATTACTGAGCCCAATTATGTTTGTCCCTATCATCTTGTGCTTTTCAGTCCCACGTTTGTGATGAGCTCATATTAAAAGGAAAATGTCTTTCTTCAGTTCTTCTTATGCCTTGAGATAGTTAAGGTTTATTGTGCCAACCGATAAACGCATGTGAGGTTAATTGAAGGGAAGAGAGATAAATGGCTCAGTGAGCCTGGCCTTTCTGGTTCTCAGGTCTATTGCTGTCTAATGGTCATACCAGGGTGCAGCTGCCTTAGCCAATTCCCTGCTTCAGCTTGCAAGGCTCACTTCCTGCAAGACATCCCCAAGGAGAAGCCACATGGACCTACCCTGATGCAACCCTGGGTGCTGGAGCAGCCGTGTGGAAACCCCTGCCAGTGCTGAGATGCATACATGCTCACTAGATTCAGCTTTCTTCCTATAGTTGGCATCGTTGCGTGTGCTTTGTGAGATGGAGGAGGACTTTGTAGATCAGTGTCAGACATGTGGGCTAATGTTAGACATATGGTCTTGGAAATCACTGGGTTGGGATGCTTTCTTAATGCACATTTACCCTTTATATAAAACTTTCTCCTATATACATATGAGTTTCTGTGAATTTCTTTCTCTAGACAACCCAGACTAACACCCACCTCTTTCTCAAAACTCAATTCTCTCAAAACTTTTCCAGACTACCACATTTCTCTTCTTTCCATATAATTTCTTCCAAATACTATGGAATTGCTTCTGTGAGCAAAATAATTTCAGTTCATATTAAAGCAGTATTATTCTCATTTACTGAATTATATATTTTAAATTCATAAAATTAATCAACAAAATGACAGGATTAAATAAAGATCTCATTATAAGTATCTTGATGCTTTTATATATGATATGTGGATTATGTCCCAATAAAACTGTTTTAATATATATATCAGTAATTGTTTTTCTTAATTTCCAAAATGAAGGTAATAAAAAGAGGTTATTATCCAATGAAATTAAAAAATATTGAAGTGTTTTAAAACACTAGGAAATTAAAATCAATGGTGAGGAGAGCTTATATATTCTGGAGGTGTTGAAACAAAAGTAATCTAGCGAGAGGAATTACTGAGAAGTAAATAAAGAGTGAGCATGATAGTGGGGCATGAAGAAAGTAAAAGGAAACAGGAAAGATCTAGGAAAAAAATCATCAAAAGAGGTAGAAACATATTTGTATATATATATGCCAATACATTAATTCATAAAAATAGCATATTGACCTGTGTACTATATTTATATGGCAATATATTGAGGAAGCAGATGGATTTCAGGCATCTAATAAAACCCTCCATCAATCCAAGAACACTTTGTTCTATTAACCTAACATTCTATAATGCTCATCCTCCCAACATGATCGCCAAAGGCAAAATTGGTGCATAAGCAACTGTGGTGAAAAAGTTGATGGTGCCTGACTATTGAAAGATACAGCATCTGTGGTATTAAAGGTTTGAAGTTAAGCAAGCGGCCATCTAGCAGAGAATCAACAAGCCCACATGGAAGAAGCACACCAGCATGTGTGATCATGAGGTGCAGACAGGGTCAGGTAACAGGCATCAGAAAACCCAAAACAAACAATCATATTGTTGAGAATGAGGGAGGTCAGAGGGGAGACCCAAAACACATCTTTAGACAATTGGACATCCTCTCCCAGAAGGGTCACAAGGAAGGGGTGAGTCAGCCAGCGTGCAGTATAGCACCAATGAAACACACAATATTTCTCTGATTCCTTGAGGCTTCCTCACTCCCAATATCATGACCCCAGCTCTACCTTACATATCCAGTTAGACCGGAGCACATATACTGGTACAGGCAAAAGCTCTCAACACACGAAATCCTGGACAGATAACCTCCTCAGGAACAAAAATGGGAGTAGCAATACCAAGAGAGTAGGGGGAGGGTGGGAGGACACAGAGGAGGAAGGGGGAACCAATCACAATGATTGATCGATGTATAACCACCTGCCCTCCCAAAGGGGAAGACAACAGAAACATGGGTGAAGGGAGAGAGCGGTCAGTATAAGATATGAAAAAAAAAAAAGTCATTTATAATTTATCAAGGGTTCACAAGGGCGGGAGGGTGGGGGGAGAAGAGAAGAAAGAGCTAGTACCAAGGGCTCAAACGGATAGGAAATGTTTAGAAAATTATGATGGCAACTTATGTACAGATGTGTTTGATACAAGTGATTCATGGATTGTTATAAGATCCGTAAGAACCCCCAATAAAATGATTTTAATTGTAAGTAAATAAATAAAATTATGTATCACTATTACCATTTTACAAATATTTAAAAAGTGAAAACAATATGAAAATCATATTAATGGATTTAATAGGATTTTAAACAATATCTACTTTCATAATTCATAATCTGTGACAATCCAAAAAAACAAACACACTGTCCTTTAAGTCAAATCCAACTCATAGTGACTCTATCCAGGGTTTCCGAGGTTGCAAACCTTTAGGGAGCAGACACAATCATCTTCTTTCCACTCAACTGTTCCTGGGTTTGAACCACTGAACCTGCAGTTAACAGTCCAGTGCTTGCCTGACATCACAACCAAGACTCCTTTCTATAGCAATAAGGCGCAAAAAGAGTAAAGGATGGGAATTTTTTTCTTTTCATTATAATTTTTATTAACTTTAAAAAAATCATTTTATTGGGGGCTCGCACAACTCTTATCACAATCCATACATCCATCCATTGTATCTAGCACATATGTACATTTGTTGCCATCATCATTCTCAAAATATTTGCCTTCTACTTGAGCCCTTAATATCGGCTGCTCACTTTCCCCCTCACTCCCCACTCCCCCCTACTTCATGAACCCTCCATCATTCATAAATTATTATTATTTTGTCATATATTACACTGTCTGACATCTCCCCCTGTCTTCTTCTCTGCTGTCCATCCCCCAGGGAGAAGGCTATACTTAGATTCTTGTAATCAGTTCCCCCTTTCTACCCTACATTCTCTCTACCCTCCAGGCATCGCCACTCTCACCACTGGTCCTGAAGGAGTTATCTGTCCTGGATTCCCTGTGTTTCCAGTTGCTATCTGTACCTATGTCCAAAAGGATGGGGTTTTTAAAAAGTGCTTCTGAAGAAGAATGAATTCTTAGTGAGAGAAGGTACCATATAACCAGTGATATTGTTGTTTTCAGGTACTGCCAAGTCAGTATGGACTCATAGCTGCCCTGTGTTATCACTCATGCTATTATTTTATATCCCAATTTAAATATTAAATATGTTATTTTAATATTATAATTTAATGTTTTAATAGTATGCAATAAATCATGCCTCACCTTTTTTACTTTCTTCTCAATAATAATAAAAATCCATTGGGACAAATTCTGTCTACAAGAGTTAACTAGTTTATTCAGTATTTACATTAAGTTAATAATAAATGTGTTCATGTTAGCCTAAGAAATGCCTACAATTCTGTATCTTGTTCAAGTGTACTTACAAAGACCTAGATCACAGGGGTCAGCACGTGGCTATGAAGCAAGAGGAGGCAGATTGGAACACACCAACGGCTCCACAGAGAAGGAAGTGATCCTCTGCTTCTGCATAGGTTTGCCCGACGGGACGGTTCTAGTCTGTCAGATGACTCGACAGGGACAGGATTTTTTGCTGTTGTTTTTGTATTGTTTTTCTTTGTGGGGAGATGCAGGATATTTAAGTAAGTTTTTAAGTTTTAAAATCTATATTCTAACCCACATCCGAATCATTTCTTTTGCTAAATAAGGTAAGGTTTAGCCTTATGATCTCCCTGATAATTCAGAAGGCCTAAATTGAGTGGTTGTAAATACATATGTTCTATAAATGTAAAGAATCCTTGTAACAGAATATTGTCTTTCAAATTCAACTGCACGTGATGCCTTCTGACAAATTCTTTCATAAATGCTTTGTTGTTTGTTTGCCAAGATAATTTTGAACAAGGGAATTTTACAAAAGAAGAAATGAAATTTCTAAAAATAAGTAATTTCTCATATTACATGATTCATGTCAGCAGAAAAAATTTATTTCAAAACCATCCATTTTGGTCATTGCAATGGTGTCACTGAAAACTCTGACAGCAATGCGCAGTGACACAGTGGGAACAGAAATTCAGGAAGAGTTTCCAGATGAAACTTTAACTACTTACATGGCAGAGTGTTCTGCTGTTTGGCGTGGGAGCAAGACTCCTCTCTCCGGAGTGACCACAGTACCTACACGGGGTCATTTTATCGCCAGTTCACAGTCATCTAACATAGGAGTATGGTCCTCCAGAACCACTTAGAGCAACCGCTTCTGAACTATCAGCAAATAATAAAAGTAAATGTTTTCAGGCAAACTTTCCTTTCTAGTCTGTAGAGATGTTTCTGAGCATATAGTCACTTGCTGGCTCAGTTCCAGATTCTGTTTTGCAGTTTAAACCCAGCTTTGTAAAATTAATCATCAAGATTGTTAAAATGGCAGATGGGACCCTGTAGGGTAAGGTGGACAGAGGAGAACAGGAAATTTAATAAGACTCGAAAATAAGTGCCGAAAACGGTATCATGGCAAACTCACAGAACTGGTTTATTTGAGTATTATGATATGGGAAAAACTTGAACTGCCAAATTTTTCCCAAAGCTACCTATTTATAAAAACCAAATACAGAAGAAATAATTAAAATATTCATCAACTTTGTTCATGAATAGAATAAGGTTGGAAAAGTAAAAATAACCATGTTGCCTGATATTAAGAATCAAATCATCATCAATAGCCTATGTTAAGGTATTGGGAACCCGAGTGGTTTCGTAGTTACATGTTGAGCTGCTAATCTCAAGGTTAGCAGTTAGAATCCACCAGCCACTCCTTCAGAGAAAGATGAGGTTTTCAAACTCCATAAAGAGTTACAGTCTCTGGAATCCAGAGGGACAGCTCTACCCTTTCCTATAGGGTTACTATGTGTCCTATTGTGAGAATTGATTTTGGTTTTATATAAGTATACAAATTATTTGAATTTTTATGAAGAAATTAAAATGGACACAATGACTAGATTATAAATATGTAAATTTTAAGTCATTATTACAAAACATAAGGAGGCAGTATGATTAGTCTTCATGGCATTATACATTTCTCTCAGTGAGGGGACCCATTGCAAGTTAAATGAGATGGATCTGCAAGGCATCATGATTGAATAAATAAAAATTGAAACAGAAAGATTTACCTTCAACCTCATACATCCTTCCCTTCTATCATATACAATCTCCATTCAAATGATTGGCTTAATATTTTTAAATACATTGAATGGTCAGTCACCAGAAGATGGAAACTCCTAGAGACGACAAAACATCCATGTACTGGAGTCATGACAAATCATGTTGGAAAGACAACTTTAGGTATTTCCTAATTTATTCCTCAATGTATAAGAAGTTGTTGCTGTGACATCGATTTACTCGTGTTGACCTCCTGTTTATTAGAGTAGAACTATGTGCCACAGACCGAGAAGCACTGGACTCATAGCACAGGTTGGCCTGCTAACCACAAGCTTGGCATATCAAAACCACCAGCATCTCTGTGGAAGACAGATGAGGGCATCTGCTCCCATAAGGAGTTACAGTCTAGAAAATGCAGAGGGGCACTTCCACGATGTCCTCTAAGCTCACTGTGAGTGAGTATCCACTCAATGACAGTGAGTTTGGTTTGGGTTTATGCTCCATAGGATTTTCAGAAACTGACTTCTCACAATTAAACACCAGGCCTTTTAGGCACGGTGCCTGTGGGTGGCCTTAGCCACCAACCTGTAGGTTAGCACCAAAAACACTATTTGTACTACTCAAGGACTTCATTAGTTGATAGTAAACATGAATTAACTCTAATATATTAAACAATTTAGCTCCTATCATTAGCTGTGACTTACCGAAGGCAGAGCCACGGAGCAAACCCACGCCTAGTCTGTGGAGAATATAAAAGTAATATTCAAATGAATTAAAATTAGTAGGTTTAAAAAATATTATTACCAAAGTATGCTAATCATTCTAAGCAATGTCTGTGGGAAGTCATTACACTGTATACATTATTCTTCGTTATGTTTAAATACTTCTCCTGCTCAGGTAAATGTAAACTTTAGAGGTTAAAGTTTTTATCTCTTTTACTTATCGGTGTGTCTCAAACACCTAGAACACTGTTTGGCACATAGTAGGTGCCCCATAAATGTATGATCTGACAAAGAACCTTAGGAAGGAAGGAAGGAAAGAGGAAAGGAGGGAGGGAGAGAGGAAGAATTAATATGAGCATTAACTTCAAAACAGCAAGGGAACATATAAAAATTTGTTAAATCTACTTGGTGAAAGAAAAAGAAAGAAGAAAGCACTTATAATAAGAAAAGGAAAAAAGGTAAGAAAGCAAAAAGCATCAACAATATTTTAAAAGTCAGAGAAGAAATTTCATTTTTGGAACAACTGAGGAATATCTGAGCATAGAGTAAATTCAGGTTTAGTCAAGAGAGAGGGCAACTGACCAAGCATTGTATTATACCATGGTTCAATTCACCATAAACAAGTTTACAAACTCTCTGATAGTAAAGCTGTCTCAGTCATTCACCTGTGATAGAGGGAATTTGCCAGAAGCCCAATTCCACCAAACACTCAACAGATGGATTTGGGGTTTCCCCCATCCTCCATAGCCTCTACAAATTGGGTGTTCACAATTTAAGCTCTGATATTATTCTCATCATATTTGGAATTTTTCATTGGCATCTTTGGATCGCACAGGCTGATGTGCTTCTTCCATGTGGACTTAGTTGGCACTTCACTTTTACGGTGGCTTGTTTGAATTCAAGCCTTTAAGACCCAGACACTATTTCAATTGATTGCCACACACCATCCTCTTTCCTCACCACACTTTGCTGTAGTACCCTTATCTTCCGTGACCCTTTGAGAAGGGGAGTATCAAACAGGGTCATGTTATAAAAACGAACTGTCCTTGGGTTGGGCCTAGAATTACACAGGAGCCCAGAATTCATCTGCTTGTTCCCAGCTTATGGATGACTCCTGTCTACTTTGGTGGTCATAGTATGACAAAAACAATAGACAAAACCAGACGAAGATTAACAACAAACAAATATAATACAATGTAAAAACAAAGAAGCAAAAAAGGAAAACATTGTCAAACATCCTCTTAGGGTATAAGATGATTGCATTGATAACATCAATAATGTATCAATGAGTTATGCAAGAATAGACCGACTACAAGCTTCAATCCATGAGATGCTGAAGAAAGATTCTTACAGGAGATGACATTTTATCTAAGATACAAAGAAAAGTGCGGCATTGTGCAAACAAAACAGGGCAAGAGTATGCCAAGTGCTAGGAATACCATATAAACAGGTACTGAAATGGACAAAAGAGGTCTGTTAGTGCTAAGGGTAAAAATCAGCAACTCAAATCCACCCGCGTCTGGTCAGGAAGACTGTGAGACAAGCCCTCTTGAGAGATTTAGTCTCTAACATTGGAGTTTCTATGCATCAGAATCAACTGAATAGGAGTGGCCTTTGGTTTTGAAGAAGGAATGTTATTGAGCTTTAGCACATGATGAGGACAGATTTATTGAATTTGCCAAAAGGAGTGGTTATTTGTGCCTTATAGATGATAGATATATAGATAGAAGTGAGGAGAGGTGGGTGTCCATGAAGTGGCAAAGAAGGAAGTCAAATAAGAGTAGGATGATCAATAAATGGTAAGCAAAGAAAGAATAATTTTTTTCTTCTTCAGTCCTCTCTGACTCACAGTGAACCCTACATGCAATGGAACAGTCCTACATCATTCTCAGTCCCCGGAAAGGGAAATCAAGCTTAGCAAAGTAGGTTGTCAGGAAAAATAGAGGAAGACCTTTGATGAGATGGATTGGCACTGCAGCTGCAACAAGGGGCGCATAAATGCACAGTGATAACATTGCTGAAGAAAGAAGGAAATCGTTTTGGAGAGGAAATTTATGAACAGCTTTGAGGATATATATTTGAGATAAATATTGAACCCATTAGAACATGTGTTATAAGACAAGTGACTTCTAAACTAAGTTGCTTAACTCTCTCTAGTCACCTTGCATTGTGTAGCCCAGTTAAAACACTAAGTCCAAGGATATTGAGTACAGGGTTTTAAAAAAAACAAATAAAAATAGGACCAACACCTCTCTATGTTTTCATTCTCGAGCCCAATATAGTGAATGATCACAATTAAGCTTTCAACCTGCGGATAACAATGACTACATTTCTGATTTATGACCACAGCATGGTTTATAATTTGAGGGTCCACTTTTGAACCACAGGTGATTCTTGTTGATCCTCATTCCCTTTCTCATAGAGGAGAGATCAGGAGCCAACTAGGCCTCACTGTGCAGTGGTGTGGGGTACTGCAGCCATGCACTGACAGATCAGAGCCCAGCCTCTCATATTACACCCCATATTCTTACCCTGGTTCACCAGGTGCAGGCCCTTACCTGACTTGTCACTGATCTCCCTCTACTAGAGTCATAGAAGATACTTCTCTCACAAATTTATATTACATAGGACCTCAAAATAAAAGCAGCAGAGAATAATATGACTCCGACTACTTTGCTTTATTTAGGAAGCCGGGCTCCTTTAGATTGGTATTCCTTAGCTATTGGAGTCCTGGTGGTGCTGTGTAGGAAAGGAAGCATTGGGCTGCTAACCACAGGGTCATTCAAACCATCAGCTGTTGTGCAGAGGAATGTGGGGACTATCTGCTCCCAGAAAGGTTTACACTCTCAGAAACCCTTTAAAGGGTTTCTACAAATCAATATTAACTAGATGGTAGTGGTTGTGTTGTTGTTGTTTACTTACAAACTGTGATTACTCAGAACAATTGGATACTAGTTGGCTTAAAATCAGGAAAAATATGATTCAGTGTTGTAGCCTTTCACTGTACTTATTCAATCTGTAGCTGAGCAAATAAACCAAGAACTTGCTTATATGAAGAAGAGTGTAACATGAGGATTGGAGGAAGGCTCATTAACATCCTGACATACAGAGAACCCAATTTTGCTTGCTGAAAGTGAAAAGAGCTTGAAACATAAATGACGATTAAAGATTTTAACCTTCAGTATGGATTAAAAATCAATGTAAATAAAAAAAATCCTCACAGCTGGTCTAATAGACATCGTGATAAGCAAAGTAAATATTAAAGCTGGCAAGCGTTCCATTTTACTTAGATGGATAAATCATTACCTATGTCAGGAAATCTAAATGATGTATTATTGCATTTGGACAAATATGCTACAAAAGGTGTCTCTAAATTGCTAAGGCACCTAGATGTCACTTTGAAGACGAGATGCGCCTGACCTAATATTTTCAGTCATCTCATATGCATGTGAAACTGGACAATCAATGAGAAAGAGTGAAGAAGAATTGGTCCCCTTTCATTATGGTGTTGACAAAGAATATTTATTACACCATAAATTGCACCACCATCCCCACCAAAACCAAAACACAGTCCTAGAAGAAGTACAGCTGTTATAAGAGAAGATAACTTTATCTCGGATGCTTGAAACATGTGATCAACAGAGGACCATCCCCAGGGAAGGCTACTGTCCTTGGCAAAGTAGAGAATCATCAAAAAGGGGAAAGATTCTCAAAGAGATGGATTGATTCTGTAACTTCAACAATAGGCTCAAATATAACAATGGATGTGAGGATGGTACAGGGTCACTGTTTTGTTCTATTGTTCAATTATTCACTGGGGCCACTGTGAGACAGAATTGAGTAGATAGTGTCTAAAAACAATAACAACTTAGAAATTATTCATCTTGCCGCCTTATGATGCTCAAAGTGTTCTTTAATAAATCACACATTTAGCATTTCAACCTACCCAATATTAAACCTAATTAGAGTGACTGGGAATATTAGTACTGTTCTCCAAAGGAAGATGATTGAAACACTACTCCAGAAGAGTGCTCCTCAGGTCCACATTTAATATACTCTCATTACAAATCTCTGAAAATGATTTCTAAAAATAAAACCAAACAAACAAAAATAGTAACGCCACACCAAAAAGGACATGGGGATCAATTGTAAAATTCTCATGCAAAAAAACTTGGGTTTGCTTTCTGACCAATGCATCCCATGGAAAGTCACCGCCTGTCTGCTCATCAAGTTTTGCAGCTCAGCAGGTGCCAGGAATGCTATGGAACTAAGACAGGAGAAGAAGAAAGGATTGGTGATCTAGTTCCAAAAAATCACCATCAATGAAAGCTGAATGGATCGCAATGGTCTAATGAGAAACCACTCCTGGGGAAGGCAAAGGAGAGGACAGCGCTTCATATCTCTTGTGCAGGTGTTCTTCATAAAGCAAGGCTGACTCCCTACATCTAACAGCAGCAACATGACAAACAACTGCATCGCGATGGCTGTATTCCAGGTACTGTTATAAACACTTCACATAGATTAAATCACACAATGCAAATAAAAAATATTGTAAGGTTAAAAAAAACTGAAGTGACTGCCATCGAATTGTTCCGACCCAAAGCAGCTCTATAGGACACAGTAGAAATGTTCCTATTGGTTTCCAAATCTGCAAACCTTTATGGGAGTAAAAAGCCTCACCTTTCTCCCATGAAGCAGCTGGTGGTTTCGGACTACTGACCTTTCAGTAAGCAGCCCCTCACTAACCCACTAGGGCACCAGGAATCTTCATATTATCATAACTTAAGATACAAAACTGAGGTGCAGAGATGACGCAGTCCCAAGAAGGACCACACCAGTGGTAGAGCTCAAATGGTGAAACAGACAAGATGGCTCTAAATATAATACTATGTAAATATAAAATATGATTGCGACTTTTCAAAATCAAAATGTCTTGAATAAAATATGCTTCAAGAAAAATGTAATTATAAAGTAAAAATAAAATTATAATATTTAAATAGCCAGCATAAAAAATTTAAAACATTCCATTATTGTTTACAGAGATGAAAGTTGTAGTCATCATTTTAAAATTTCAGAAATAACCTTGAGGATAGCATTTCCAACTAAAGTTGGTAGACTGAAATGCTCACACTTATTCTAAAAAAATTCTTTAAAAATATAAACAATTTGCACTGCCATTTGTGTGCACAACTGCTCAGGAAGAAAAATTAGTAAGAAATCATTAACAATTTCCTCATAATCTTGGATATATTTGAGGACAACACTCAGAAGAATTAATTTCAAAATATTGTAACATACATGTGAAAATATAAATGACACTATATTAACTGGTTTATCTAATATATTTTTCATAGAGTATCCTATGTAAATCTGTCTTGAAAATGTTTATGATTTAATAAACATACACAGTGAGAAACCCAAAATGAAATTCTCTATTTCAAAGTGACCTGATAGATTATATGCTAATTAGTTCACAGTGGAGCACTTAACCACTGGAGCCATCAGAGTGCTCATACTTTATACAAATTAAAAGATTATAGCAAGTTTTACCCAGAACAAAGGAGCCAGAGTGGTGCAGTGGCTAAGCGCCGTGTCATAACTGAAAGGTCAGCAGACTTAACCCCTTAGTCGCTCTGTAGGAGAAAAACTTGGTCCTGAAAAGATTAACAAAAACAAAATAACCCCTCACTGCCATGGAGTCAGTGCTGACTCATAGTGCCCTACAGGACAGGACAGAGCTGAATTTCAAAGGCTGTTACTCTACAGGAGGAGAAAGCCCATCTTTCTTCCACGGAGGGGCTGGTAGCTTTGACATGCTGATCTTGCCATTAGCAGCCCAAAGCGCTTAACAGGGGCTCTTTGGAAATCCTAAGGGCAGCGGTGGTTGGTTCTCTAGGGTCTCTGAGTCAGTATCAACTCCGGGCAATGGGCTTGGTTTGGTTTTGAATTTACCCAGGGTAAATCAGACATACACAGAAAAGCAAAATAGTAATACCAAAGATTATCAAAGCAAATGTTATGAAGAAATACAAAATTAAATGCAAAATGACAAATATTTGATATCACCGACTCATGTTCTCCTGTGACATTTGAACATTTTATACGGTCTTAAAAATGCGAATGATAATATTTTCTATTTTATAGTCTAAGCTAGCGTTAAAATAATAAAAAATAGCCAAACCACCTGAGAAAAGAATCGTGCACCTTAATCATAGCAGCATTGGTGGCTCAACACATCAAAATTTCAAAAGCATTCATGAAAATAAAAATTACTTAGATTTACATATTAGACCTGCATTGAGACTTTGTTGAGGCTGTTTGCTAAGCATTACCTAATTGAGACTATTTCACATTAATTGTTCATTTAGTTAGAACATAAAGTTTACTAGTTGCTTGAGCAAGAAATATTCTTCAGGAATGAAGCACTATGAATTCATCTGAAAATAATCCAGAAGAATAACTTAAATATCTAGCTTAGTGCCAAATACAACTAAAGATAGATTGCCTGAGAGTGTGTGACGCAGAATCATAATGGGACGAAGTCTCAGAAGTGCTCCCTCTGCAGCCTGGGCACTGGCAGGATGGCAGTTACTCATCTGGAAGTATAAATTCCTGCTTCTCCAGTCTCGCCAATGGGAGTCGGTGGGAATCCTGCTATACCTTGAAGAGCAGGTTCCCGCCTTGACCAAATACACCAGTGGGGCCTTCATGTGAGAGATAGACGGTGACGCAAAACTCACTGAAGAAGAACTTGAACAGTGATTTGAGACTAGGTGGCTGTGAAGGCTGTCTCACTTTCAAAAATCTTACTTTTCTTTAGATCTACCTAATAGTCTAGATGCTACAAAATCGCCATTTGATGCAAACTAGTCTTGTTGCATTGTGAAAAACATGGCAGCATGATTTGACATTATTGGAGGTCGTTGAAGGAGTGATCAGTGACGCAAGCTTAAAAATTGTTGCTTTGGAGAAAGATGAGCTTGCCTGCTCCCAGAAGGACAGACAGTCTCAGACACCCTGTATCGGGTGACTGTAAATCAGAGTAAACTCAATGGCAGTAGAATTTCGGTTTCTACAGGAATAGTTTGACCCAAAACCGATCACTGTATGTGTGCCTTTTCTCCAATGACTGTCATTGTATCTGTGTCACGACATCTATTGGCTTTGCCCACAAAGTGGTCAGAAGCTGTGGCCTCAATACGTTAATGAGTGCCTACAGAGTTAGAGTTGTCTCTGACAGCACCCAAATGCCACATGAATTTTTCCTGTAGGAAAAACGATCAGTAAAACAAAAAAGAAAAGAAAAAATCAGCCAGTGTGGAGAGGAGAAAACTATTCGCGAACTACCCTAACTACCAGGTTTTTTTATTTGGGCCCATGGAGACCCCATATGTGTTCAGAGTTAAACTGGGTTCCATAAGGTTTGCCAGTGGTTAATTCTCCCAACGTAGATAGCCAGGTCTTTCTGCCAATGAGCTTCTCTTGTTGTTAGGTGCCATGCAGTCAGTTCCGAAGGGTCACGAGCGTATGCACAGCAGGAGGAAACACTGCCGGTCCCTGCGTCATACTCACAATGGTTCCTGATGTTGTGGCCACTGTGTCAATCCATCTCTTTTAGGGCCTTCCTCTTTTTGACCTCTGGGTGGACTCAAACTTCTGGGATTTCCATCAGCAACCAAGCACCTAAATCATTTGCATCACCATTCTCGCTTCCACTGAGTCAGTGCTGACTCTTTATTAGCCTATGGGACAGGATGGACCAGTCCCTGTGGGTTTCTGAGACTATAACTCTTTATGGGTGTAGAAAGTTTCATCTTTGTCCCTTGGAGACGCTGGTGGTTTCAAACTGCTGACCTTTCGAGCCGTAGCCCAGTACATAGTATCACAGGGCTCCACTACTCTGCTGGAGAATTCTAAATTTCTTTTTCCCTCAAGCTTCTTTTTTTAATGTTTTAAAAGAGACCTGAAAAGTAGGGCAAATGCTACATATTATGTTTGAGAGACTAGTTGGAAGTTTAAACAATGTCTTGCCCAAGAAAATCATGGAATGGCTCACGAATTTTCTAAATAAAGCTGTATTCGACAAACTACTGGCCTCATGAGGGGCATTTATTATTTTAGGGATGAATGCTAAACTTGTATCCTTGTAGTTAGTTGCCTCTAGGAATCTTTAAGATTAATAGGAAGATTTGGGAAACAAAGTGTTTTGTTTATCAACCTCTTATCTGATTCTGTGGAGTCATCAGATTGGGGTTAAGAATCAATTCTCTTGGGTTACTTTGGACATAATTGAATCCTGGCTAAAAATGGACTATAAATACTAACCATAATCCTTCCCTTATTATTTGTCTGCAATGCAGTGCTCAGATGTGAGGTCTCCAGGGTCTTATATGCTGCTGTGCAGCTGTGTTCTGCCAAAGTCTCCAGGAACTGGGCCACGTAGCAAAGATACTGGAAAACCCACTGCATAAAGCACATATTTTCTACAACGTCATCTTTCTACCCCATCCTGTGCAGACTCCAAGGTTTACACCTCAGTTTCTAACTGCATATAAATTGATAATGTTTGGAGTCCTCTCTATGCCTTCCACTAGGTTACAAGTCTGGAGGACAACATTCCTCTTGGAGCAGCAAATGCACAGAGTACCGTAGGGCCACCCCACCATGAGACACGGTGACCCCTCACTGGCCCACAGCACTATCGGAGACAACCCTGGACACACAGTGTGGGGATTGTGCCCTGTCTGACTCCCCCACACCTGGGTGAAGCACGTAGGGAGTACAGCAGAGCAGCAAGGGGGGCAAAGCAACAAAGTTCCTGGGGAATCCCAAGAATACACCCCTGACTTGGGGGGAAAGCCTTGGCACCTCATCAGGCCTGATTGGAAAATATTCATAAGGGTCAGCTGATAGACCTTCATCTATTTATAGATGCTTTTTCTTTTCTTTTCTATCTATCTACATAAGATAGGCAGGATTGTTTACAATCCCGAGGAGAAAAAAAATGGTACCAATGGTTCCAGGGGGGACAGAGGACAGGAGGAAGGGAAGGGGAGCCAACAAACCCAGGGACAAGGGAACAGCAAGTAATCTAAAATTTATGGTGAAAAGGGCATGGAATGCCTTGTGGGGTTTGGTCAAGGGCGATGTAATTGAGAGGAATTACTGATATCAAAATAAAGGTCAAACATGATAGTGGGAAAAGAGGAAAGTAAAAGGAAATAGAGGAAAGAACTCGAAGGCAAAGACATTTATAGAGATATAAATAAAAGCATGTATATATAAGTATATATGGACATTGGGTCTCTACTCAAGTGCTCCCTCAAAGCAAGAACATTTTGTCAAATAACCTGGCATTTTCTAATTCTCATCTTCCCTACACGATCACTGAAGACAAAATCGGTGCACAAGCAAATGTGGTGAAGAGAGCTGAGGGTGCCTGGTTATTACAAGATATAACATCTGGAGTCTCAAGTGCTTGAAGTTAAAGCAAGTGGTCATCTAGCAGGGAAGCAACAAAGTTCACATGGAAGAAGCACACCAGCCTATGTGATCACAAGGTGTTGACTGTATCAGGTAAAAGGCATCTGAAGACCCAAAACAAACAATCATATGAAAAGGCAGGGCGGGGGTGGGGGAGTCATAGTGGAGATCCAAAACCCATCTGTAGACTATTGGCCAGCCAGGGTGCAGTATAACACTGACAAAGCACACAACATTCCTCTAGTTCTTTAATGCTTACTCCCCCCTACCCCTACTATCATGACCCAGTTCTACCTTACAAATCTGGCTAGACCAGAACATGTACACTAGCACAGACAATATCTCTTGACACACAGAATCCAGGACAGATAAACCCTTAAGAGACAATAATGAGAGTAGTGATACTATGAGGGTAGGAGGAAGGTCGGGGGAGAAACAGAGAATGGGGAAACCAATCACAATGGTCAACATATTAACACCCCCCAAGGAGGGACAAACAACAGAAACATGGGTGAAAGAAGACAGTGGAGAATGTAAGATATGAAATTAATAATGATTTATAATTTATCAAGGATTCATGAAGATGGAAGGGTGGGAGAGGGAGGGAAAAAGAGGCACTGATACCAAGGTTTCAAGTAGAAAGAAAATGTTTTGAAAATTATGATGGCAACATATGTTAAAAATGTACTTGAAACAATTTATGTATACATTGTTATAAGAGCTGTAAGAGCCCCCAATCAAATGATTTATACTTTTTTTAGTCTATAGACCTAGACGGAGGATATGCCAAAAATAATAGCTTCACATTACGCTTTTTCTGTTTAATGAAGGTTTCTTTTATTTTATTTTAAAAAGTCATCGCATAGATAAATGGTCCATATATCGTCCATTTGGGGCAGTGCACAACCACATATACATCAATGGTTGCTTGAAGTCCAGAAATCCTAGTAGTACCATAGAGAGCAGAAATCTAATCTGAGAACAAGACCAAGTGAACACAACAGTGTCCCACATGAAACACATGTATTTCATGTTTCTTGCATACAAAGTGATCACTTTGCCAGGCATATAATGGTATAAGTACACATATGAAGGAGTACCACCCCAAAATAGAATTTTTTCCCAAAGCTATATATTTAATTTTTTACAAAGCAACCTTATCACCTTCAAAGTATTCTCCATTACACTTAATACATTTGTCAAACCTGTAATTCCAAATGATTTTTTAACAAAAGAAAATGATAATGGCAACATATGTACAAATATGCTTGGCCCAATGGATGTACGGATTGTGATAAGAGTTGTAAGAGCTGCCAATAAAATGATTTTTTTAAATCAGCAATTTTGTTTTTGGAAAAACTTTTCAAACTCATCTGCTTGGATGGCTGACAGCACCTTGCTCATTTTTCCTTCACCTCTTCTAGTTCATCAAAGTGCTGTCCTTTCATGCTCCTCTTCATTCACAGAAACAAAAAGGAATAGCGTGGAGTGAGTCAGGTTCGTGGGCCAAGAGAGGCATGCTGTTTTTTGCCCCAAACTGGCACACTGAGATGGCTGCATGAGCAGGTGCACTGCAATGGTGGCAAAACTAGTCCCCCATCTGCCACAAATCAGACATTTTTTGGCGCATACTGTTAGAGTCACAAAACTTTCACACACAAAATTCACTGTGACCAGAGAGAACCTTCCCATGAGATGCCACTGGGTGCACTAACTCAAAGTGAGTTGCTTGAAGCTGGCCTAGTGGGAAAATTGTGTACTATGAAAGCTCCACTCTCCCCAGCACAATTCTGATTTGGGAGTATATACCATCATGTAATCCATAATACATGTGGTGTCTTGTGGGTCATACAAACGCCAATGTTGCTGACTTACATAGGCCCTTTACTATACTTTCTATCTGAAAAGTGTAACATGCACTGTATAACAGTCTACATTTCACTTCTAGGCAGTACATTCACTCATGTGCATCATACATCTCCTGAATGTTATAGCATTGCCTCACTGTTTCTTTTTCCTTAAAATATATTACTGTAAAATTCATCATGGCTCCGAAATGTATCAAAGCCAGTGGTAGTGATGGTAACAGCAGCAAGAGGAGTGTTGATTTGAATGTGGGGGGAAATGTTTTTAAGCTACCGAAAGGCGAAAAATCAGTCAATGCTATCATATTATTTAGAGTTACTGTACTTGACAGTTATGATGATCCTCAAAGACAAAGAAAAAATCTATTGAAGGATCAGCTACAGGGCTAACAAAATTGTGATCAGGACCTCTATCAGATATGGAAACATTCCTAATGACATAGATTGAGGACTGAATCCTTCTCAGCACATTTAAGACCATTACTGAGGTATAGAGCTTGATAGAGCTACTTAAAGAAAAAGAAGTACCAGACTATGATATGGTATTACACAAAGTTCATATCTTCTTAATGAGATACTATTTCAAAAGATGCATTGTGTACAGTAACGTTGCATAGCTCTCCTGATACACCTCACGCAATCACAAGCCCTTCCTCCGCTATTTTTCTCAGATTTCACGTAAATTGTGGGTGGAGGGAGGAGAGTGGGTATACCCCCAGATAAATAATCCCATTATAGAGACAAATCAAACTTCATAGCCTTTTATGTTCATGTAAACAAGTCATTATTTATATGAATCTCCTTTTATCTCCATGTAAACAGTTATAAAACATATTTTATAAATGTAAGTTGGTTATCTGTATGAAAAATAAACTTAGTTGTTCACAGTATGCTATTAAAAATAATTTTCACTAAACCTTTAAGAGAAAAGAAAATATCAGAGAAAACTATTAAAATAGGGTCTTATAATCTTGAAACATGAGACATATTTCATATACTGGCACCAGAACATTCTAGAGTCCGGATTTTTGGGTTTGAATTACATGTAATCTTGGTGACCCTCAGCAAGTTATAATATTCATGTTTTTTGTAGAACTCTAAATATTTCAGTTCTATAAAAACAAAAGGCAAGGTAAAATAACGCAGAAATTATAGAAAACCATCATTAATATCACATGCAAGTAAAATTTGACTGAAGATCACTCAACAATGCTTGCATCAATGGGGAGCTGTCAGAAATTCAAGTCGGATTCCGAAGAGGATGTGGAAAAGGGTATATCATTACAGCTATCACATGAATCTTGGTTGAAATCAGAGACTGCCAGAAAAGTATTTAATTATATGTGATTGAGTATGCAAAGGCATTCCACCGTGCGGATCACAGCAGGCTAGATGGACAGCACTGAGAAGAATGCAAATTCCAGAACATTTTGCTGTGCTCATGCGGAACCTAGACATGGACCAAGATGCAGTTGTTCGAGTGGAAGTAGGGGATATTGCATGATTTAAAATCAAGAAAGGTGTGCGTCAGGTTTGCATTCTCTTGCCATACTTATTTAATCAGTCTGCTGAGTAAACAACCACAGAAACTGGGCTATGTGAGGAAGAATGCAGCATCAGCCTTACCAACAACCTTCAATATATAGATGACACAACTTGGCTTGCTGAAAGGGAGAAAAACTTGAAGCCCTTGCTGAAGGATTGACACCGTGGCTGCAACAATGTGCTCAACAACAACAATTGTAAGGCTAGAACAGGACTAGACAGTGTGTCCTTCCAGTTGGGCTCCTATGGGTCCAAACCCACATGACAGCGCCTAGCAAAAACTTACAAAGGAGAATAAAAATAGTACCAATCTGTTGTGAGGTATAGCAGCATAAGAAACTGCATGGCGCAGAGTAAATGCTGTGTTAGCTACTGGAGTCAAGCTCAGAGCTTTCAGGAAAATACTGAGACATGAAAATACAAAGTGTATTTTAAACAAGAGATTTTAAAAGGCAAAGAAAAACACTTTATGGGGGAAAAGTATTCATACATATACTTTCATCTGATTTTATAGGGTTAATATAAATTCCTAATAAATAAATAATCTAATCAAAATCCAAAAAAGTATTCCATAAATAGTCATTGGAGAAAAAATACAAAAGGCCTATAAATAATTTTTAAATGCTCCAATTCACTAATAATGAAAGGACTACAAAATAAGAAGAGTTATTTAATTCTCAGATTAAATTCAAAACTCCCTACCATACAGCTGATTTCAACCCGTGCCACCCCTTTGGGACAGAGTCGAGCTGCCCCTGTGGGTTTCTAAGACGCACGCTAGAAGTAGAAACCCTCAGTAGCAGACATTAAAAAAGAATGAGTGCGTTTACAGATATGCTGGAAGGAATACCTCCCATTTTAGTGTACTCATTTTGAGTATACCTAGAACTTAGCTTGAGTATATCTAATACTTCTCACGATAACTTTTGAACTAGAAATTTCCGCTCCCAAGCGCTTGCATATTATTAAATGGGAAGTCAATGAGAGAATTAGGATGTAAAAACAGCATATTCTGTCATTATGTACTGTCAAAATTATTATTGTAGCCCAAACTGTGGATTGTGTAAAACATGAGCACAACTTAAAAATTTGATTCTGAAGCAGGACTTGAAGCTTATGCCCACCAAGTATGAGAGACTTGAGTTGACTTCCCACGGAGGGAGCTAAGGAAATGACCCCCATGACTGCCCCCTCTGTTTTAAAATTGACTGGCATGGGTGACAAAGCGGGATCTTTGAAAGATGTCTGGGTCAGGAGTTCACACTTCATTTTCCTCTTCTGTCATCATTAAAAGGTTGAACTATAGCATCCGACTTTGCATCATGTGTCTAGTGGCACAAAATCAATACAATGTGCTTCTGTGAACAATGATGTGATCAGAGTAAAACTTCAAATCAGTAGACAATTTACTACTTGGAATGAAAGCTTTAACAGCCTTGGCCTAACTGGTCACCCTTCTGCACATCAGGTCTTGATTGGGTGGGAGCGAGGAGTAAATGGTGTCGGTGAGTTAAGGAAAACCATTATGGTTAAGCAATAAATAGCTTCTCTAAGGTAAAATATAACAAATATATTCCAGGGTGGCTTTTCCAATTTACCTAGTCATAAGGAAAAACCTGGGAGCCTCATTAAAAAAGAAAATTTTCTGGGAAAATGTGTTGGGTTGGATTCAGAACTCTCAATTGTAACAAGTGTCTCAGGTGATTTTATGGTCAGGGCAGTTTGGAAAACATTTCCAGAGCATACTGACTATTTTCACAAATTGCTAATCAGAAACGCCCCTGCCTCTTCCTGTCGTCCCCATTGCTCTAGCTCACTAGGTTGCACACCAAGGACCTCCACTTTGGCTTCTGCCTGCAGATCTTCGCATTCGAAAGAGTACAATAACCCCTGAGCTGATGATCCTCTCTCAAGGGTCTCATGCTAAAGCCAGATTAATCTTTCCAAAACACCACTGTAATTATGCTAACCCCTTGATAAATAAAATATTGTGAAAGCATAGGCCATAAAAGTGCAGGCTCTGGGGTAAATTTTCTAGGGTAAAATTTCATCTTCACCTTTACTTACTACCTCTAGATGGTTTACAATTTATTTAATCTCTTAAAGTTCTGCTACCGTTACCTGTAGATGCAGATAGTAACAACAGTACCTGCCTCTGAAAATGACATGATGATTATATTACATGATCCGTGAGTATTGTCGCAAGACTTGACACAGACTAAGTGGGCAATAAATATTATGATTATTATAAATAAAGGATAATGAATTATGAACTATGCATATGAAAGATTAATAAAGATATTGTGTTTGGATTATGGTGCCGTGGACTGCCAGAAGAACAAACAAATATGTCTCGGAGGAAGCACTGGCAGGATGCTCCTTAGAAAGGCGAGGGCAAGACTTCATCTCACGTCCATGGGCATGTTATCAATAGAGACCAGTCCCAAGAAGGGGACACAGGCTTGATAGAGGATTAGCAAAAGAGAAGATGCTCAACTGGATAGATTGACTCAGTAGCTGCACCAATAGGCTCATAAATAGCATTTGTACAGACGGCTCGAGCTCAGACAGTGTTGCCTTCTGTGGTCCACAGTCACCATACATTGGAACTGACTCGGTGGCCGCTGACAACCACATGGTAATTATGACGTAAGGTGAGGGCTTGAAAAACTGCTCTTTGTCTCATACTCCCCAGCCAATCAGGGTCATCTACTTGTCATAAGGAAATTAGAACTGTGAAGCAAAAATTCAAATAAAAATATTAGTATGTGTTTTTTATTCTTATTTGTTAAACTTAAAATAAGTCCTGAGTTCATATTCAGGAGAAAGAAAAATGCTTTATTTTGTAGCAACCAAGATTTGGAGCAGGGAGAGACTGTTGAGATCAGAAAGAGAGGCTGATGAAGAACATAGTGGATGCCGGAAAATAATTGATTCAAAAAAGACCTGAGTTTAACCCTGCGTATCCTACTCAGGTAAGATGAATTGCTACTCACCGGAATTCAGAGACCTCATAGGGCAGACACATCTGTGAAGCCTCAAATGAGATACTGAAGATAAATCCTGAGACCTTCAAGGAGGAAAAATAGGTTCATATCTAGAGCCTTCTATAAGTAATTTGCCACCAGCACTAGAAATTAGGTAGGCTGGAACTGTTGCCAGTCTTCTCTCAGGCTCTCTGTACTAAGGAGGCATTTTATGGGCTTTCTTGGCAGCTGACTAGTGAGGTCTTCCATTGTCGCGATCTCTCTGTCTCCCACATTATCTATTACAACACCTACTAATGGTGAAAAATCTGTAAACATACTATTCGCATTTTGTTCACAGTTTCATCTAAATATATATACTTAAATATATTTACTGGTAATTATACATAAATGTATTGTTTTTACTTTTTCAAGTGTCCATATATTTTTTAAATAAATCACTTTATTGGGGTCTCATAGCTCTTATAACAATCCATATATCAATTGTATCGAGCATATTTGTACATATGTTGCTATCGTCATTTCCTAAATATATTTTTCTGTTAGAGCCCTTGGTATTAGCTCCTCCTTTTTTCCTCCCTCCCCCACCCTACTACCATCATGGATCCCTGATAAATTATAAATTATTATTGTTTTCATCTTACACCACCCCGGTCTCCCTTTGCCCACACTACTGTTGTTAGTCCCCTGGGGGGAGGGGGCTGGAGTTATACATTGGTCATTGTAGTTGGCTTACCATCTCCCCGCCTGCTCCCCTCACCTTCCCCCTACCCTCGTGGTATTGCTACTCCCATTACTGCTCCTGAGGAGTTTATCTGTCCTGGATCGGTGTGTCAAAAGCTCTTATCTACAGTAGTGTACCTGCTCTGATCTAGCCGGATTTGTAAGGTAGAACTGTGGTCATGATAGTTGTGGGGAGGCAGCAATAAAGAACTAGAGGAATGCTGTGTGTTCCGTCGGTGCTGTGTTGCATCCCGACTGCCTCATTCTTTCCCTGTGACAGATTTTTATATCCATGTGGGAAGGACAGGATGACAAACAAACATAGAAGGTACATATTATTTGCAAAGGGACAGCTAATCCTTTTCGCTATATTTTGTGCATTTTTCTCTTATCTCCCTAATGGTTCTTAGTGACAATAAGTCATATAGGTGTGCTACAGAAAGCCATTCCAAATTCTGAGCCACACAATCAAAACCAAGCTTGCTGCCGGGAAGGCAGGTTGACTCTGTAGGGCCACAGGCCACATAGAGCTGCATTCCATGGGGTTCTTTACTGTACTACTTATAGAAGCAAATCACCAGATCTTTTTTCTGCATCTCTTCTAGATGAGTTTGCATTGAGAGCATTTATGTTAGTAGTTTAGCATAAACTATTTCTTGTGTGTCATAGACCACCTTTAAAATAATTACTTTTAAAAGAATTGATAGTATATATTAACTCCCAACTAGAGTAAATAAATAAATTTATTTTTAAAATAATATGTAAACTGTCATCCACTTCGTTTTGACGAAAGGAAGTGGGTCGCTATTGCTGTTAGTGCTCTATAGTGGGCTCTGACTCGCAGCAGTCCCATGGAAAATAGGGGGAAACATGGCTCGTCCTGAACTATCTTCACAGTTGTTACTGTGTCTGGCCCTATTATGGCAGCTACTGCGTCAGTCTGTCTTGTGATGGGCTTCCTCTGTATTGATGGCCCTCTATTTTAACACCCATAATGTCCTTCTTCGGCAACTAGTTCTTCCTTGTAACATGTCCAAAGTCCATGAGAAGTATCAATACCCTGCACTGGAAGTATCGTTCTGTCTGTATATTCCATGATATATTTGTTCCTATTTCTAGCAGTACATGGTACATTGAATATTCTTCCAACACAATTATTCATATGGATCCATTCTTCTTTGGTATGCATTATTCATTGGCTGGATTTTGCATGCCTATGAGGCCATTAAATATCCTATAGCTTGGATCAGGTGTACCTTCTTAGTCCTCAAGACCACATCTTTGCTTTTTAACATTTTAAAGATTTCTTGCTGTAGATTTCTTGACTGTTACTTTCCAGGATGTTGATTGTGGATCCAAGAAAAATTAAATCCTTGATAACTTCAATCTTTTTAATATATCATGATGTTTATTGGTCCAGTGGTAGGGACTTTTGTTTACTTCATGTTGAGGTTTAATTCATGTTGCAGGCTGTAATCTTGATCTTCATCAATATTCCAAGACCCTGTGCTATCAGCAAGCAAGACTTTGTCATCTGTTGGTTGGTAGTGTGTCTTCATGTAATCATAATTCCTCATTCTTCTTCCTATTTTCCAACATCTGAGATTATTTTCTTGGCCTCAGAATGAATAAGTATGGTGAAAGGATAAAGCCCTAATATATATCTTTCCTGAATTAAAAGTACTCAGCATCCATTTTCTCTGTTTGAATGACTTCCCCGTGGTCTGTGTATGGGTTATGCATGAGCACAATTAAGTGTTCCTTAATTCCTATTTTCTTATGTTATATAAACATTTTGTGGTCAATGCTATGGAATACATAGTTAATTAAGTTCAGGTAAACATCTCTCTGATATTCTCTTAGCAAGAAGCAAGACACAGCATCATAAGCGTAGGGGGAAGTTTAGGGGAGAAATGGGAGAAAGGGGAAACTGATCTCAATTATCAATGTATAACTGCTCTCCCCAGGGG
This sequence comes from Tenrec ecaudatus, assembly GCF_050624435.1. Lineage (NCBI taxonomy): Eukaryota > Metazoa > Chordata > Mammalia > Afrosoricida > Tenrecidae > Tenrec > Tenrec ecaudatus. The sequence continues at coordinate 118,045,467 of NC_134532.1, forward strand.
GACAAACAACAGATATGTGGGTGAAAGGAGACAGGAGATGGAGAAATATATAAAAAGAATAATACTTTATCATTTATCAAGGGTTCACGAGATGGGTCTGTGTAGGAATGTGGAGAAAGATGCTGATTGAACTATGATTCAGCTGTGATTAATTGTTACTGTGGTTAATATTGATTGTCATCCTACTGGGTATAAAGCAGTCATCACAGAAGCTGGAGGGGGGTGGTTATATCAGCAAATGAAGAGCCTACAGTAGAGCTTGTACTTTGGACCCCCAGATTTTTGAGCGTAGAACCCTCTTGATCCAAGAGACGGCTGCAACATTAAAGGAGTGACAGAGGAGCAGCAACATGATTAGGAGAAAGCGCATAAAATAGAGCAGGGACTTCCCATCCCACAAAGCAAGTAAAACTGAGTACAGGAGGCTGACTTTTAGAGTGGGGTGTCTCTGGGAACTTAATTTGGGAAATTGGGTTTTGTTGACTCGGTCTTGAAGCTTATGGTCTTCAGACTGAAGCTTACAGTGGAGTGGAGTAGAATGCACTTTGACATACATTGACAGCCCTAAAAGAGTGTTATGACACTGCCTAAACAGGGCAGAAGGTAGGCCAAGAGACTGAGGTCCAGAGAGAAACACCTGCCTACAGGTGAAGAATTGTGCTAGTTCAACAACTATATCCTGAGCATTTCTCACCTGAATTGTAACCTGTTAACTTCCTTAATAAACCTTATCATCACGAGTATCACCTGTGAGTTTTATCCAGTTACTGCAAGAAAGTAGAAAGCGATGGGAAGAATAGTAGGGGTCAGAATAGGGTTAAGAAGGTTGGAAGGTGGGCACGTGTCTAACCCCTGCCTTGTGGCAATTGCCCTGAGATTCAGAGATCAAATGGGGCCCCTCTACCTTTTCCACACATAGTCCAGCACCATCAGTTCTTGTGGTCTCATGGTGTTACTGTTGCTGCTACAGTTGTTGGGTGTCGTTGTTGGTTCTCACTTATAGCAATCCTGTGCATGACAGAAAGATACACTGCCCAGGCCTGCACCATCCTCACAACGGCCCCTATGCTTGAGCCCATTGTTGCAGCTACCAAGTCGCTCCATCTCCTTGAGGGCCTTCCTCTCTTTCACTGTCCCTCTGCTTTAACCAGCATGATGTCTTTCTCTAGGGTCTGGTCTTGCTTTAGAACATGTCCAACATATGTGAAATGAAGTCTCACTATTCTTGCCTCTAAGGAGCAAGCTCTCTGGCCTTACTTCTTCCAAGACAAATTTGCTCGTCCTTTTTAATATATATATTTATTTATTTATATTATTATTTTTATTCATTGGGGGCTTGTACAGCTCTTATCACAGTCTATACATACATCCAGTGTGTCAAGTGCATTTGTACACATGTTGCCATCATCATTTTCAAAAATATTTTCTTTCTACTTGAGCCCTTGGTGTTTGTCTTCTTAGCAGTCCATTGTATTTCCAGTATTGTTTGCCAGTGCCACAATTCAAGTGCATCAGTTCCTCTTCCGTCTTCCTTATGCAATGTCCGACTTTCCCGTGCATATGACGCAATTGAAAATACCCTGCAATTCAATGTTCTAAAGATGTCATGTAGAGCAAATTCGCCCATTACAACACATCTTTTGATCACTTGACTGCTGCTTCCATGAGCACTGATTATGGATCCAAGCAAGACAAAATCACAGCAACACACACGCCACCACAGTATCACAAACGGAGAGACCGGTGGTGGTCTCAGCGGTGGGAAGCATTAGAAACCGTTCCTTCTCACCCTCTTATCTCTGATAATATGACTTCCTTTGTGGCTACGTGTGGATAGAGCTCAATTGTTGCTCTTGGATGGTCTCTTGCAAGCCTATAAGATCCTAGGCTCTGGATCTTCCATTCTAGAAGACAAAGCAGAAACACTAAATGTATTATTAAACCAATTAGCTAAGATGTCTTAGGAAATCATGAGTTTATCCCTCCATACCAAGGAACAAACTGCCATGAAGTACTTGGTTGTACATAAGCAGCTTCAACGACTTCTCTCTCTCTCTCTCTCTCTCTCTCTTTCTCTCTCTCTCTCTCTCTCTCTCTCTCTCTCTCTCTCTCTCTCTCTCTCTCTCTCTCATAGTTGCTGTAAATATATCTATCTCACTATTTGTCAACTTTTTGCAAATAAACCACTTATCAAAATTAAAATAATAAACTGTGCTCCTCTACTTTTAACCATGAGATTTTCTAAACACTATTAACCACCACCCCACTTCCTCCTACCCTTGATTACTAGTAATAAACTTTGGTCTACATATAATTTCATTTTCCTGTCTTTTAATATAAATGTATGTTTTGTCTTTTGACTGGCTTATTTTATCGGCTTATTTAATTTCTTTAAGCTCCATCTGTAATGTAGAATATTTTCAAGACTTATTTTCTCCTAATAACTGGGTTGTATTCCATTGTATGTGCATACCACATTTTAGCTATTAATTTGTTGATGGGCATTTAGGTTGTTTCTGCTTTGGGGCTGTTATGAATGTATGTTGTACAATAATGTTCATATCTCTTATTCAATCTCTGCTTTCTAATCTGTTGAGTACATAACTGAGGATCTTCTTGTTTCAGCATGAATATGGCTATACATACACACATATGTACATTACTGCAGCCACATAGATGTGTTGCTCATACTGACTTTCAAGAAAGAACTTTCTATTCATGTTCAGGGAATGCAGTTATTGACAGCCTGAGTTGTTAAGTGTCTTCAGGATGCACTTAAGCTTTCAAGTTTGGGCCATAGACACCAACCATTGTCCAACCATGATGTAGATACTTGGAACTGGTGTTTTCTGAACGACAGATTCCTTTAATAGGCATTTTAAATATTGAGCTCCATAATGGCTTGAACCACAGCTGAAGGCTCTTCCTGTCCAATCCTACGTCCCTCTTTTCTTTCACAGGGGTCAGATCTGTCTCTTCTCATTTCATCCTTCACAAATACTTGTCTCAGCATCTTCTCAGAAGAAAAGTGACAAAACAAAAAGTTACATATATATGTTTGTGTTTGTCATATATATATGTATATATACATACATATAGAGAGAGAGATTACTTTAACATATTTGGGTTATAATAGAATGGGTATGTGTTTAATATCTACTTATGAATATATTTAGACATACATAATTACTTTAAAAAATGAATAACACAAAACAACTCTTTTTGTTTTTAGGGTTATCTAGCTGATTTCAGAAGTATGTAAATTATTCCTCAATTTTTTAATTTCCTTTTTGTTAGAAAAAAATGTTCTTCAACAGTAATTACATTGCCATGTTGAATTATAGCTAAAGAAAGGAAACTGAGAAGCAGATTTCTTTGGATAAACACAGAACATGTTCTGAGAGCTAGTTCTTGTTATCACTAGCTATTTACAAAAAGTTTTTTTATGGATAAATTTAAGTTTAATGCAATGAGTCTTCATTAGGCTTCTAATAAAAGTATCCAGCCCATATTCAAAAGATTGTTGTTTTTGTTCTGAAATATACCAATGCTTATTATCAGGAACATATATGTATAATATTAAGATGATTCCATTCTCAATAAATCACAATTTCTAAAAAAGTTTTTATTTAAAAAAATCTATTTAGATATGGTGACCATGGTCAAAATGGTCATCCTTAAAAGTACAATTAATTACAATGAAGCTATTCTGTGTCAGATGATTTTGTACTTAAGATTGAGAATTATTCTAACATTCAGTACTCATGTATTCAAGAAAACAAGTCATGTCTTTACCAATCACACATTTTTAAAAAGGTATCTACTGTATTTATAGCACTCACTTGAGTGAATATTAAATATTTTTAAATGAAATACAGTACCCTCAAATAATAAAATACTCCATCTTAAGATATTTTTAAAAGATACCGTTTCCAAAAGAAGTCCTAGAAAAGGGATTTCAAAAGATTTAGGCAATGTCAGAATAGCATTGCTTAATAGTGAGCTAATAATCTCCAACTATCAACTTTGAAAGGACACCACGTGAAATCTTCATGCTAAAAAATCACTCTGCTGCCTCTTACTGAAATATCATTCATCTTCAGAATCCACTAAAAATATTTAAAGTTCACTATTCTCAAGACAATTTAATGGTATTATGTTGGAGCCCCTGAATTTACAACTAACAATTTGTGAACATGAGTAAATTTGGTCTTCTCGGAAAAGTAATATCTTTTTTTTTAAAGAAACCTTCTCTATTACTGAGCGAATAGAAGACTAGATTGTCAAAGCAGAGCAACACAAACTTTTAAACACCTAATAATGCTGGTTGAGAGAATCAAACAAGTACAGTAGAGCTAACGTCTTCAGGCCTTTGAGGGTGATCAGTGTCACTCACACCCATCTAATTATTGAAGTTTCTAAACCACAGGGAATATTCAGTAATAAAATATGCTTGTTTTATAACCATATCTTTCCGTACTTTGAAGACATTCTCCAAGACAAGCTCACAGATCCTCTTGGTCTCTATATGCTACAGGTATTACCTATACCAACTATCATATTGAGAGCATTTAAAAATAAAACATCTCTCCCAGCAAGCGTCATTGTCATAGGTAGGTTTATTGTGCCAGCCTGGCCAATAGGAACATGTGGGATTAATAAGGTCACAGTTTAATGGGAGGGCAAAGAGATAAATTGCTTGGCAAAATCCGCCCCTCTATCTCTTGCTCTGTGATGATCTCACCAGGGTGCAGCTGCTTAACTAGTTCTCTGCCTCAACTTGTGAGCTACACTACCTGTGGGACAGACAACCCATGGACCATATGTTGCTAGAGCTTGAGGTTCCTTTGAGACCTACTTCACCATGCTACTGGTGTTACTCTGCTTTGACAATCTAGTCTTCTATCCGCTCAGTAGTAGATAAGGTATCTTTTTTAAAAAATTACTTTCTGGGAAGACAAAATTTATTCATGTTCATAAATTATTATTTGTAAATCCAGGGGCTCCAACATAATACCAATTAAATTGTTTTGAGAATAGTGAACCTTAAATTTTTAGTGGATTCCTTTTTTTTAACAATTTATTGGGGCTCATACAATTCTTATCACAGTTCATACATATACATACATCAATTGTATAAAGCACATCTGTACAGTCTTTGCCCTAATCATTTTTTTCTCCTCTTATCTTTTTTTATATTTTATTAGGGACTCATACAACTCTTATCCCAATCAATACATAAACATACATCAATTGTATAAAGCACATCCATACATTCCCTGCCCCAATCATTCTCAAAGCATTTGCTCTCCACTTAAGACCCTTGCATCAGGTCCTCTTTTTTTTTCCCCTCCCTCCCATTTCCCCCCTCCCTCATGTGCCCTTGGTAATTTATACATTGTTATTTTGTCATATCTTGCCCTATCCGGAGTCTCCCTTCCCCCCCTTCTCTGATGTCCCTCTCCCAGGGAAGAGGTCACATGTGGATCCTTGTAATCAGTTCTCCCTTTCCAACCCACTCACCCTCCACTCTCCCAGCATCGTCCCTCACACCCTTGGTCCTGAAGGTATCATCCACCCTGGATTCCCTGTACCTCCAGCCCTCATATGTACCAGTGTACAGCCTCTGCCCTATCCAGCCCTGCAAGGTAGAATTCGGATCATGGTAGTTGGGGGGAGGAAGCATCCAGGATCTGGGGGAAAGCTGTGTTCTTCATCGGTACTACCTCGCACCCTGACTGACCCATCTCCTCTCCCAAACCCCTCTATGAGGGGATCTCCATTGGCCGACACTTGGGCCTTGGGTCTCCACTCTGCACTTCCCCCTTCATTTAATATGGTATATATATATACATATACATATATACATATACACACATATACACATACATACACACACGTATATCTTTTTTTGTTTTTTTGCATGATGCCTTATACCTGGTCTCTTGGCACCTCGTGATCGCACTGGCCGGTGTGCTTCTTCCATGTGGGCTTTTTTGCTACTGAGCTAGATGGGCCGCTTGTTCACCTTCAAGCCTTTAAGACCCCAGACACTATCTCTTTTGATAGCCGGGCACCATCAGCTTTCTTCACCACATTTGCTTATGCACCCATTTGTCTTCAGCGATCCTATCATGGAGGTGTGCAGTCAATGATATGATTCTTTGTTCTTTGATGCCTGGTAACTGATCCCTTCGGGACCACTTGATCACACAGGCTGGTGTGTTCTTCCATGTGGACTTTGTTGCTTCTGAGCTAGATGGGCGCTTGTTTATCTCCAAGCCTTTAAGACCCCAGTCACTATCTCTTTTGATAGCTGGGCACCATCAGCTTTCTTCACCACATTTACTTATTCACCCACTTTGGCTCCAGTCGTTGTGTCAGGAGAGTGAGCATCATAGAGTTCCAATTTAATAAAAGAAGGTATTCATGCATTGAGGGAGTGTTTGAGTAGAGGCCCAAGGTCCTTCCGCCAGCTTAATACTTGACCTATAAATATAGACACATAGATCTATTTCCCCATCCTCCTATATATATTTGCATGTCCATGTCTTTGTCTAGACCGCCATAAATGCCCTTTGACTCCTAGCTCTTTCCTCCATCTCCCATGAATGATATTTCTGTAAGAAGCAGCAGAGTGATTTTTTGGACAGGATCTGCCAGCCTCAAACTCAAGCAAAAGAAAAAAATTGCACAAAAATTATACAGGATAAGAAGGAGAATTTTGACTACTAATCATCTAATAATAAACTAATGCTGTGGACATATAAGTCACTAATCTTGCAATATATGAATCTATGATACCATCCTGAATTAACCTTAGAAGCAAGGATGATAAGATTCTCATATACTTTGGACATGTTATCAGCAGAAACCAGTCCCTGAGAGAGCACAGCATGCTTGTGAAAGAGAAGAGATAGTTAAAAAAAAGAAGACCTTGGTAAAATGGATTGACACAGTGGTGGCTACAATGAGCTCAGACATAGCAACAATTGTGAGGGTGGTGCAGGACTGGGCAGTGTTTTGTTCCGTTGTATACAGAAACACTGTGTGTTGGAACTGACTGCATGGTACCTAACAACGACCTGATCCATTAGAATTTAAATGTAAACATCAACAGCCAGACAGAAGATTTATAGATACTTCAATGTATATAGCCTGCAACTTGTCCGTGCCACTGAGTCAATTCTGCCTCATAGTGATACTATGTGACAGATAGAACAACCCTTTTAGTTTTCTGCATAATGAATCGGTACAGGAGGAAGAAACCTAATCTTTCTCCCCCAAGCAACTGGTGGAGTCAAATTGCCGAACTTGTGGTTAGCATTCCAGTGTGCAATCCACTAAGCCACCAGGGCCCCTTCTAGAGCCACACTGACTATTAAGTAGGAATATGACATATTTCAGAGTTGGTGCCATCTTCAAATTCCTTTAACATCTGTCCACACAACACTCTTCTTTTTTGACCTCATCTCTCCGTTGTTTTCTTTGACCTTCTCTCGCCTAAACCCACCAAGTCACAGATCCCAGGGCTTTGTGCTGCCTTTTTTCCTCCACGTGAATCTATTTGACTCCATATGCACGGTTATGCCCTCATCTCCTGCAAATCTTTCTGCAAATGAAATCTTCAAAATGAGACCTGTTCTGATCACCTTCTTGAAAATGGCAAACTGCCTCACATTTCCAGTTTTACTTACTGTGGTAGTTCGATAAGTTGATGTCAACTTGAGGTGTATGTAAGTATAGGGGTTAAATCCGTCATCTCAAGCAGGTCACAGCCTGATGATGCCTCCCTCCTTGGGGCTGTGGTCTTCTTATAAGTGGGGAAACTGGGAACTTCCTCCTCTCTCTGTCCTCCTGCCTTCCTGCTTGCTAGGACTCAGCTGCTGGCAGCCTTCCATGTTTCCACCAACTTTGGATCCACAAAACTCTGCATCCACCGACCTATGATCTTTCTGGTTTTTGTTTCACCATTCTGTGTCACTGTCATGTGTCTATGTGAGTCTTAAATGTATCAGACTTATGCACTTCTATCTAACATAGACTTGAGTTGCACTGGGATGGGATGCCTTCTTGACCTATAATTATTTCTTGATTTAAACCTTTTTCTTGTACATAAATGAGTGTCACTGTATTTGCTTCTCTAGACTACCAGACTATTTATTCTTCTTTGCTGTTTTTTATGGCATTATCACTTTCTAATATGTTTTGCAAAGAGGACTGGTGGAACTATCATTTAAGCCTTAGATTTCTTTTAAAAAACACAATAATTTTCAAACCCACCAACACCCTACATGGGAGAAAAATATTAGAGCTTCTGAGTCTCTAATAAAGACTTCCAGCTTCAGGAAGCTTATATAGGTGGTTATGGGTTGGAGTAGACTCAATGGCTATATGTTTGGTTTGGCTTTGGGTATGATATTTTATAGGAAGCCTGGCTGTTCTGTCAGTTAAGCATTAGACTGCTACTTACAAGGTGAAATGTTCAAACTTATCTGCCACTCTTCAGAAGAAAGATGAGGGTGCGTGATGTCTTAAGAATTTACAGCTTTGGAGATCCAATGGATCAACTCAACTCTGTATTAGAGGGTCATTATGAGTCAGAATCCACTCTGTGACTGGGATTTGGCTTTTGATTATAATATTTATAAACTGCTCATTCATTTTTTGTTAATTTGCTTGTTCCCTTCTGCACAATATAAGTTTCTTGAATTTAAGATTTGCTTTTGATTGTATTTACTAATCTATCCTAAACATTCAAAACAATTTCTGGCATAATGCATATTTATTGAATGAATATATAATTTTATAGATGGTAATAATGACACAGAAATAGGTCAATCAAGAAGAAAGAATAAAGTATTTAAAATACAGTTAAATAATATAGTATGAGAAAAGTTCAGTAATTAACAAATTTAAACAATAACAAAAAAGCACAACAGAAGAAAGATTGGAAGTGGAGATGTCATCAATTGATTATACCTATTTGTGACAAAAATAAGGCAGCTTACAATGAAAGGTAATATTTACATCATGTGAATTAGCTTAGTCTAAATTCAAGCTCTAGTACCATTCACCAAATGAGTTACATTAACCTTTTGATTTTTCTTAGTCTTGCATATCGTATGTATAAACTAGGATGATAATGACTACATTATAGGTTTGCTGGGATCATTAACAGAATGTAGATCATACCAAGTATTTATCCCAGGGAATAAAATTAAGATGTTATCAGCAATAAATTGAGGGAAGTGGTTCCTCCATATTTCCTCTATTGCAGATTGCCCCATCCTCTAAGCTAGGTGATTACTATCCGTTGGTAGAGAAGATACTGATCATATATACGTCTGACCAGAATCCTGTTTTAGGCCAATGGTCACAAAGTAATTTTTTCACTCTCAAAAAAGTGGCACTGTGAATGAAAAGTTGGCCTGTCATCACACAGATGGAAGAAGAAACCCCCTCTAGTCACCATCCCACTCATTTTTGTTATATGCCTATCCCCACTCTCCACTCTCTTGGAAACCAGAGAGGCAAGAAAAATTAGGATGCTTCATTTTCTTCCACAAGTCATTCTTTCTCTTCTCCCGTTTTCTCCTCTTTCATAATCTCTTCCTTTGCTAAGTGTTTATGACCCATGCGGTATTTTTCTTCACATTTCAGGAGATCGGTCTCAGCTGCATAGTCTCTCCAAGATGTCCTCCTGGAATCACAGGTGGACAAATGCTGATTCACACCTTCCTAAAGCAATTGCCGTGCAATGTCCATACTGTTATGTAATCCCGTTTTTGAATGTCAGAGGCTGATCATTTTGCTTGCACCCCTGGTTAGCCAGAGTTTGTCTTCTTACTGATGCGGGCTAAGACTGTAATATCTGCACTGCCCACCCTACAGCGTTTTCTTTTATTAATATTATCTAAATGACTTTTCAGTCTTACATCCATCCAGCTGAGATTTCCTTCAAGGGGATTAACTTCAATTATTTAAACACCAAAGGTGATAAGAAGAGCTCCTTAAATTGTAAAATGAATGTCTTTAACTGAATGATAACAGTAGAGCTGAATACAATGTAATTTATTAAAAAGAGATATCATTTGTACATGATTTCTACCAACACTCTCAGGCAGCAGCTTTCTGCCCCTAAAGCAACTTTCTCTACAAGTGTTCTACCATTCCACAGCCACGCTTTTTTCCCTCTAAACCAATTTTGTTCTTGATTTTTTTTCCTTTTGGGTATTGTTTTATTTCTTAATAATATCCTCTTTCAAATAAAAGACAGTCAAGAAAGATCTAACAAAACAATGGAGATATGTGTGTACAATGTGGTATCTGATTTTAATGAAAGATAAACATAAAGGGTTTTTATTTTTTAAATGTGTGTGGAATTTGTTTTTGTCTTATTTTGTTCCAAAACTCTTCCTACCAACCAAGTTCGTTAAGCAATTTTTTAGAGTGGCAGAAATTTCAGACCTGGGAAGATTTTCTGAAAATCTTCATGGTACCCATCCGCCCCATCCACAGAAACATGACACACAGACTCAGACACACATTGCCTATAAATGTACCATTACATGCAAGTGTGTTTTTTTATACACAAAAAAAGAAGCTGTAAATGAATTCTTAGAGGAGATCCTTCTTGGTCCTAAACATTGTGATTATATATATTTGTTATATCTGGAGATTAGCCTAAATAATAACAATATGGATTATGACTCAATGTGAAGAAGGCCAAACCCCTCACAAACTGGACCGATAGGTAAAATCATGATAAATGGAGAAAAGATTGAAGTTATCAAAGCTTTTCTCTTGCTTGTATACACAATCAATGCTCATGGAAGTGGCAGTGAGAAGATTAAAAGCTATATTGTATTAGGTAAATCTACTCCGCCAGACCTCTTTAAAGTTTAAAGAGCAAGGATGCTACTTTGAAATCTAAGTTATATCTGACCCAAAACATGAAATTTCCAAATGCCTCAGATTACATTTGGATATGAAATAATGAAGACCAAAGAAGAATCGATGCATTTGAATTGTGGACTGGGGAAGAATATTCAAAGTACCATAGACTGCTCAGAGGACAAAGTGATCTGTCCTGCAAGAAGTCCAGCCAGAGTGCTCCTTAGAAGCCAAGATGATGAGCCTTCATCTTGCACAGTTGGTCCTTTTGTAAAGAGACAAGTCCCTGGAGAAGGACAACATGCTTGGTAAAGTACATGGGCAGCAAGAGAATAATGGGGAGGCCCTCACGGAGATGGCTTCACACAGCAGCTCAAGCAATGGACTGGAGCTTAGGAATAATAGTGAGAATGTTGCTGGGCTGGGCAATGCCGCCTTCTGTTGGGCCTAAAATCCGTACGGAGAGTAACAAAATGGCACACGACAACAGCATATCAGCATCAGGAACTGTTAAGAATACTAGAAAACAAAGAAAATCGTCAAAGAAAACTTTCAAATACTAGAAACAAGTCACATCCTCCCAAAACACTGTCCTCAGCCTCTCAGTCACATGAGCCCTTGTGCTCTGCCAAGGCCAGTGTTATAAAGCTCCTTCAGAATGCACATCCAAATGGCATCCTGCTCTCCAAGCCAGGCTCCTGTGTGAAGAGACCCAGCTTTGTTTGTTCTGAGGTACTGGGAGACTCGCTGATCTAGCTCCCAGTTGCAGTGCTAAGAACACGAATGTCTATGTTGCCTCCGTCAATTTAGGAAGATATCTTCCAAAATCTTTATTAGTGGTTTTTCCCTCTTGACAGTCATTGGATTTCACTGGTTCGGCTTCTAAGATGGCTCACTTATATACCCAGGAGAAGGGCAAAACTGACCAATCCCTCAGCTGTAGGCACCCCTATCATAGCTGTATCTTCCACTCACTGGGTCAGAATTACAAAGCCTGTGGATAGAAGAACTATACCATGCACAGACTTGAAAATTGCCCACTTCTACAACCATGTGAACCATTTTCTTTATAGAAATTCCTTTCTTTGTATGAAAAAAATAGTAGTTTATAAATTATCAAGAGTTCCTGAGGGACGGGGCTGAAATGAGCTGATACCAAGGGCTCAAGTAGAAACAAAATATTTGGAAAGTGATGATGGTAACATATGTACAAATGTGCTTGATACAATGGATGGATGAACAGATTGTGATAAGCCCCCAATAAAATGATTTTTAAATGTCTGTGTGTGTGTGTGTGTGTGTGTGTGTGTGTGTGTAATTACTTCACTGGATTTATTTCTCTAGAGAACCCAGCCAAAGACACCACGGAAGGACCAATGGTCATGAATAAGTTCTGGATCCAAAAGAGAATAAATTTTGTCAGGACATCCATTCAAATACTTTCACAAGCATCTGAAGAAACTGAAAATAACATGTCTTGGGCCATGCACAGTTTAGTCCAAAAGATAACACCCTTGCATTTAAATACCCTAAAGAGGTCTTGTGCAGCAAATTTTCCTAAAGAAACTCGCCCTTTGTTCTCTTAACTGCTGTTTCCATGAGCCTTGATTGTGGATCCAAGCAAGACAGCACCCTTCACAGTTTCAACCTTGTCTCTATTTATCATTTATTATGGACCTATTGATCCAGTTGTGAGGATTGTGGTCTTCTTTACATTGAGTCATAATCCATACTGAAGGCTGCAATCCTTGATCTTCATCAACAAGTGCTTCAAATCCTCCTCCCTTTCAGCAAGCAAGGTTGTATCAACTGCATATTATAGGTTGTTAATAAGCTTTCCTCTAATCCTGATGCCACATTCTTCTTTTTTTAAATTTTATTGGGGCTCTTACAGCTCTTATCACAATCCATACATATACACATTGTGTCAAACTCATCTGTACATATGTTATCATCATTTTTTCCAAAATATTTTCTTTCTACTTGAGCCCTTGGTATCAGCTCCTCATTTTTTCCCTCCCTCCCCTATATTCCCTTGATAATTTATAAGTCATTCTATTTTGTTCCATGTCTTACATAGACTGCTGTCTCCTTTCACCCACTTTTCTGCTGTCTGTCCCCCTGGGAGAGGGACCATATGTCGATTATTGTGATCGGATCTCCCATATCCCCTCCTTCCCTTACCCTCCTAGTATCACTGTTCCACTTATTGGTCCTGAGGGGTTTATCTGTCTTGGATTCCCTGTGTTGCAAGCTCTTATCTGTAGCAGTGTGCATGTTCTGGTCTAGCTAGATGTGTCAGGTAGAATTGGGGTCATGAGAGTAGGGGTGGGAAGGGAGCATTAAAGAACTAGAGGAAGGTTGTGTGTTTTGTGGGTGCTTGCTCGGCATACAGTTTGAATGAGGATAGTGAGGGGAAACAACCTGATGCACACTTCTCCTGATTTTAAACCATGCAGTATCCCCGTGATCCATTTGGACAATTGCCCTTGATCCATGTACAACTTACCGCTGAGCACAAAGTGTTCCAGAATTCCCAGTCTTCTCAAGGTGATCCATAATTTGTTATGATCCTCATAGTCGATTGCCTCGGCATAGTCAATAAAACTCAAATAAACATCTTTCTGGTGTCCTCTGCTTTGAGTGCACATTAGTTCCTCTGAAAACTGTTTAAATTTATAGCAACATATGTCTTTACAGCTGGATCTTGGCTGTACATAGGCACATTCATGGCAAATTTGTCCCTAGTCTCTCCCATGGTAGGTGTGGATTTCACTACCAAATTACCACTGCTATTACTTAAAGATATTACCAGCAGCACAATTTCTAGCAGATTTAAAATTTTGTATGGCATATTGTTTTATGTATTTTGACATCAACATGTATTTTAATCTTAAATGCAAACTCAAACCCACTGCCAAGGAGTCAATGACACATAGTCACTTCATTGTAGGGTTGCTGAGACTGTAAACTTATTGGAGCAGACAGTCTCTTCTTTCTTCTCTTGGGCAGCTGGTAGATTTGAACTGCCTACCTTGAGATGAGCAGCCTAATGCTTAGCCCACACCAACACTAGGGGTCCTTTTATAATATTAAGTATGTTAAATTGATTATTATAAATAGAATGTTTTAAACTCTCCCTGTCAATAAAAACTATGGTATCATTTTATCCATGTCTCTCTGATATTAATTTCACAGAAAAATTTATCATTTAAATTTTACATGTTCCTATGTACTACAACTGCTTTAATAGCAGTAGATTGTGATCTTTTTACCCTCAGTGGACTTCTCTCAACAGGTGGAAATTTTGAAGATAATTATTTTCCTTTTGCTTCTCTTGTTCTTTTTCATTTTAAAATGTATGAGTAAGGAAAGTTTTTAACACCACAAAATAAGACAACATAAAATATCTCATGACAATATAAAACTTCACGTGATAAATGACAGATGAAGTGAATCGATCCCGATCCCTGGAAGCCCCTGTTGATCACAGGTGAACCGTGCTCCTTGGGGTTTTCAGTGCTTGGTTTGGGGGAAGTAGTTTGCCACCTCCTTCTTTGAGACATCACAGAGTTCAGTTAAACCGCCAATCCAGTGTGTTATTACCTGAGTAAATACGGAAGGCAACTGGATCAGTAGTCTGAAGACTTTCAAAGGACAGGCGCTCATCTTTTCCCTTTCAACATGGTTTAGTTCTGAAGACCAGGTTGTCATGTGAAATCAGTGTTATGCAAGACTATAGGGTGACCACACAGCTCACAAAATATAGAATAACTATAAAGCTTCCTAACTGTGAAGTTACAGTGTTAGGTAATTGCGTCATCATTGCATAGAAGAGTCGGTGCGGTTCGTACTATGATTCTAAATGGAAAATGTTGCATGAAGCAGCTGACGAGTTAGGAGGAGGTGCATAGCCCAAGGAAGCTATTGGAGTCTAAGCAAGAAATCCTGACTGAACATGCCCCCATGGGGTTTATGAGAAAGGCAAAACAATATAACTACACTAGAAGCATTCCAATCTATTCAAATTTTAAAGTGACTTTCAATACAAAAGGTATACAAACTAACAGTTGCATAGCAAAGGATAAATAGGGCATCATACTATAAGAAGAGTGGCCAGAAGTTAAAGTCATAATGAGCTCATTAAGAAGACAGCACCAAGTCACAGAAACAACGCCTTTTATCAAGCTCAGAAACAAGCACAGAGCGAGGAAGGCTCATTCTGCTTTGAGAATAATGTCTCCCGCTGGCAGGCAGCAGTGGGAAAGCAAAACATCTTGGCATTGCCTTTCTTCCCTCTGACCAGAAAGATCAAAAGACTGACAGCACCAGACCTGCTTGCATGCAGACATAAGAGACCTCTGCATACAAATAATTCGAGAGAGCATTTAGCTCCCTGTCATAAATGCCACGCTCCTGCCTGGGCAAAGTCCCTTTCAGCATTTAAGAGATCTTAAAGAGAAAAGAGTCTTTCTCTCCCCTTAGCAGTTTTGTCATTTGGCCAATTGAAGAAAAATAAGTTGTTAAGAACTTTGCGAAGACTAAAGAAATTTCAGAACTAGATGTAGAATGTAACGGGAAATCGGTCACAGTTCTTGGATAAAATGCATTTGCGAGCTTTCCTCGTTGCTCCTCTGTCAGAGAGAGTGAGGATCACAAAATAAATAATATGGGGGAGAACTAGAACACCATTAATCAATTCAACTGGAGCTCATACAGAGAGAAACTGCACATCGACTTGTGTCAGCTTTTGAGGTGGGTGAAATCATGTCCACTTTTTCTATGTCGCAGGGGAAATTATCGTGAGGGAAGCAAAATTGCTTACTTACTGCTCTTTTATGCATGTCTTTGTGACTCCCACCAAATGACTGGGTGGGAAGATGCAAACAGGGTATGTGAAACACTAACTGAGGGGATTTGTCGGTTTTGCCATTCCTCTGGGTATATGTGTGTGAGTTGAGTTATCTCGGAAGCAGGGAGAGAGCGTCCCATGACTCTCAAGAAAAGAACTCGTGTGGAACCCCTGATGGAAGTGGTGGAAGCAGCAGAGGCACCAGAAGCTGCAGCACTGAGGCCATGAGACAGATCAGAGGGCAGTGCCAAGAACATAAGGCAGAGCAGCCCACGAATAAGCAGCCCCTGGAACAAGGCAACGTTGAGAAGCCAAGGACCAGAGTAAGATATACTGCCAGTACACTAGAAAAAAGAACTATCTCCTTACCATTTCGTAACCTGTTAGCTTCTCGAATAAGCCCTTATAGTCTTGTGTGACCATTGCAACCAATTATAGCGCCCAGCAGAGCAGTAGGATGCCGTGAAAGGCATGGTGGGTGTCGGAGCAGGGCAAAGGTTGGCGTGAGTGGAGGGTGGAGGCACATTTGACCTTAACCATGTGGAAGTCGGCCTTGGGAGATGGATTTTCCTTGTGCTTGTTAGCCAGAAAAGGTCAGAAGTGGTCCTCATGCCTTTTTCTCACCTGCAGAGCTGAGTGCTGAGATAAGGAAGAATTTACTGACTTTCCCCCAAAAAAGGCAAGTAAATTAATCAACAAGTATATAGATTCGGTTTTTCAGTCTTTGAGGTATAAAAATAAAAGTTAAAAAATACATTTTTTTCTATCTTTGGTTCAATATCCTTGGGAAAATCTTCATTCCCTATTCTTTAACCATAGCTTAGCTAGGTCATACCTTCATGGTCACTTTTGCTATCCAGGTTTGTGGTTACGTGACAGCTAATAAGTTCTGACTCACAGTGACCCTCTGTCCCAGGGGAGGGAACACATACCCGTCTTGCACCATTCTCGCCACCCTTGCTTTGTGTGAACCCTTTTGTGGCAGCCACTGTTGGGG
Source organism: Tenrec ecaudatus (assembly GCF_050624435.1). NCBI lineage: Eukaryota > Metazoa > Chordata > Mammalia > Afrosoricida > Tenrecidae > Tenrec > Tenrec ecaudatus. Next base: position 118,062,212 of record NC_134532.1, read on the forward strand.
GCTTTCTCTTTTCCCACTGCTCTTCTGCTCTGCCCAGTATGCTCTCTTCCTTCAAGGAGCGGTTCTTAAACCAGTCTGTAAACTTCAGGTAGGTTCTAGATGCCCATCTGGCAAGCCTAAATAATAAGTTCCCCGTTTGAACCCACCAGCGGTGTTGGGACTGGAATATGTGGTTCTCTGCTTCTGTAAAAATCCACAACCTTGGACGTCCTGTGGGACCCTTCTCGTCTCTTCTACAGGGTTGCTATGAGTTGAAATTGAATCAATGGCATTGTGCGTAGGAGTTTTACTTTACCATCTAATGAGCTCGATTGTCCTATTTCTAGCTCACTAAGACTAAACAACATTGGGACTCATGGCTTTACTGAAGATAGACTAATAATGCTCTAATTACCTAGTCAATGCAAGTGAACCAGAGAATAAAAGGAAATATAAAGCGTGAAAAGTAGAAACATAGCAATTATTATTTGCATGTGCTTATATAATTGCAAAATGTAAGAAAAATAAAATGAAAATTGTTTTTAAAAAGCTATTAAGATATTTCAGAAATGTGTTTACTTGCAACATTAAGACCTAAAAGTTTAATAACTTTCCTATATACCAAAAGCAACCGTTTAGGAAATGTAATGAAGAAAAAATAATAACCAACAAAAAACAAGCATGAAGAGGTAAAACATATCTGGGTATATTCTATGAAAAACGATCCAGAGCTCTGTGGACTAGGCTAGCCTGCTGGTGTTGGTTGTCATCCATTCCATTTCAATTCATGCGGATGTCTGCGTATGGAGGATAATGACTTCATGAGGCTTGCAAGACAACAATCTTTCAAGACAGGTTGCCATGCCTGTTTGCTAAGGTGCCGCTGTCACCAAACCTAGAAATACAGACTTTGTCCTGCGCTAGAGGAATTAGCTATTTCTCAGTTAAATAGATGTCAATTCTCCCAAAATTATTAGTTAAATTTTATGTAACATACAATGAAAATAAACACAAGACTGGCTGTTGAAACTAAACAAAATGATTATTAAGTTTATAGAGGAAAAAATTGTAAGAATGGTTATCAATTAAATTTTTTAATGAAAACTACTGAGCTAATGCTGTGTTCACTATTTATTAGGAAATTAAACCATTTCATAGGGGTACTTGGATATATAGATTAAAGGAACAAAATAGAGGCCCAAATAAAAATAGAATCTTGTATATGAAAAAGTGGTATTTTTATTTCATCATGAGAATGTTGATTTTTAATAAATGCATTAAGACAAAAAGAAAAAAGAGAGAAATCCTTGCATTTTGCATTAATATTAGTTTTAGGAGGACTCTAGGGGAATTGAAACTTATAAAAATAAAGTTATAAAATTGCCACAAAAACATGAAAATTATGAAGTGTTTTAGATGTAAAAGATAACTAAGCATAGCCTAAAGCCTAGAAACAATAAATAAGATCCTGATATACTATTACACATAAAGTAAAATTTAAACTTTTGTATAAAATAATACATAAAAATTAAAATGGCGAACATTTAAATTTATTTGACATTAATAAGGGTTTCTACAGATAAAAAAGAAATATCTTTGAAATTATGCCCAAAAACTCCTATCTAAGGCAAATTGGTCATTGTAAATGAACAGAGAAAACACAAGGTTGATTGATACATATCTAATTTTGCCACTGTAATTATGAATTATAAATTATGCCACTGTAATGATGAATTATGCCACTGGAAAAATTGAGACCTGTTCTGACAATGCACAGCAATCTATAAATGTGCTTGTTGTTGTTGTTGTTGTTGTTGTTGTTGCTAGATGTCCTCGAGTCCATGCCGACTCGTAGGGACTCTCCACACCACAGAACAAAACACTGACAAGCCCTGTGCATGCTCACATATGTGAAATAAAAGGTATGTGAGTGGCCAGGCACACAATTTAGTCTATGTGTAACAGTGGAGGTGTTCTGTCAACTTGCCTGGGCCAGGATCCTCAGTAGATTGGCAGTTAAGATCTAGTAATCCTCCATGACAGAATCTCTTCAATATACATAGTTCCTGCTTTCAATATAAGTAGAACCTACTGGGAAACTTGGGGTTTTTTTGGTTATTTTGGGGGGGGGGGTACTATGTACGGCTCATTCATCTAACTCAATGTTTCCTAAAATGAGTGATTCTTCCCCCCATTGGGACACTGGAATAGTCCAGGTGAGCTGCAAAAACAGATACCAACACTTTATCATGGATTATGGGTGATGGTCCAATTTTTTAATTGCCTGGGTAACTATTTTCTGAAAAAGGGGCAGTAGGCCAAATAAATTTGAGAATTTATGATCTAATTTATCAATGCCCAGTCCTTTGGACTTGAGCCAACTGCCTGCCTTATTGGCTGCAGACTAGATCCTCTTCACTCTAAGCCACAAGTCCCAGCTTCAAACCTTGGGATCTTTTTGCTTCGGTAGCCAGAAACCTGCTGTCTTCTTGCTGGTCTTGGGTTCATAACCTCTGCAGCTGTGCAGGACAGAAGAAGAAACATTCAGACCCACATTTAAGTCAAGAACTTGGAACTTCTCCACTGCTACATTTGTCAGTCATTTTTTTACTCTAAAGAACTCAGCCTAAGACATATGGTACCAAGAGTCATTTTAGAGAAACAAAACTGTCAGGAAGAAGTTTTTTAATTGATTCTCAATACTTATGGCAAAATATCGCTATCAATGGATCGAGTATTAGAGGAACACAAGTTTTAGATGATCAAACGTTTCTGCAATTTAATCAGAATGAAAAGTATAGGAAAGCTGGTTGGCTGGTCCTGCTTACAACAGATAAACTGGTAAAGAAAAGAGATGAGTTCAGGGATCAGAGTCAAGTCTCGAGCATCACATAAAAGACCTCAATGTTTCCACTTGTACCCTAAAAGGAAGCTTTCTTTCTTTTTTATTAATCATTTTATTGGGGGCTCATGCAACTCTTATCACAATCCACACATACATACATCATGTAAAGCATATTTGTACATTTGTTGCCATCAGCATTCTCAAAACATTTGCTTCCTATTTGAGGCCATGGTATCAACTCCTAATCCCCCCCCCCTCCTCCCTGCCCCCATTCCCGCACGAGCACTAGATAATTTATAAATATTTTATTATTTGTCATGTCTTACACTGTCTGACGTCTCCCTTTATCCACGTTTCTGTTGTCTATACCCCAGGGATAGGGTTATATGTAGATCCTTGTAATCAGTTCCCCATTTCTACACCACCTTCCCTCCATCCCTCTAGTACTGCCACTCTCACCACTGGTCTTGAGGAGTTTATCTGTCCTGAACTTCCTGTTTTTCTAGTTCCTATTTGTCCCACTGTATATCCTCTGGTCTAGCCAGATTTGGAAGGTAGAATTGGGATCAAGATAGTGGGAGGGAGGAAGCATTTAAGAACTAGAGGAAAGTTGTTTGCTTTATCATTGATATACTGCACCCTGACTGGCTCGTCTCCTCCCCCATGACCCTTCTGTATGGGTCCAATTGCCGACAGATGGGCTTGGGACCCCACTCCACATCCACCCTCATTCACAATGATATGATTTCTTGTTCTTTGATGCCTGATAACGGATCCCATTGACACTTTGTGATCACATAGGCTGGTGTGCTTCTTCCATGTGGACTTTGTTGCTTCTCAGCTAGATGGTCACTTATTTATCTTCAAGCCTTTTAGACCCCAAACATTATATCTTTTGATAGTCGGGTACCATCAGCTTTCTTCACCATATTTTGCTTATACACCCGCTTTGTCTTCAGTGATCGTGTTGGGAAAGTGGGCATCATGGAATGCCAGGGAGTACTTGAGTAGAGGTCCAATGTCCATCTGCTATTTTAATACTAAACCTATAAATATATGCACATAGATCAATTTCCCCATTATCATATATAAATATAGTTACGTATGTACATGCCTGTACTTAGACCTCAATAAATGCCCTTTACTTCCTATTTCTTTCCTCTTTTTCCTTTACTTTCCTCTTGTCCCACTATCATGCTCAGCTTTCATTTGGGTCTCAGTAACATTGATTTTGTTGAAGCTCTACCAAGCCTCTTACACCCTGCTCACCACTGATTTTAGATCACTTGTTGCACCACTTCCTTTCTCCTGCCTTCCCTCTCCATGTCCCCCGGGAACCTTCGGTCCTCCAGATTGTTTATCCTGCCTATCTTACCTAGATAGACCTGCAGAGATAATAAAATGCCCAAAAACAAGATAGTGAAAAACAAAGCAACAAAAGAAAACAAAACATCAACAACAGAAAGAAAAGCCTATAAATAGTTTAAAGTCTGTTTGTTGACCTTTAGGGGTGTTTTCTGGTCGAGTCTGATGGGGTACCATGCCCTGGCCCCAAATTCTATTTTTGTGTTCCCTCGGGACTTTCTTGCTCTGCTCCTCTTGCTGTTCTGTTTTACACCCTTAGTGTTTTGCCTCGGTGTGGTGGGGTCAGATCGGGCACAATTCCCACACGGTATCTCCAGTGTTGTCCCCTATAGGGCTATGGGTCAGGGAGGGATGTTGTGTCTCATAGCGGTACCAGCCATATGGTCCTCTGTGCACCGGCTGCTCTGAGCAGGGATATTGTCCTCAAGGCATGGTGGGCCAGGATGTGCTCCACTCTCTCTTCCTCCCCCTTCATTTGCTCCCTTGTGCTCTGATCAGACATGTCCCTCTCCCTGAGCTTCAGTGCTGTCCTCTGAAGTAAATGCTTCTTGAGGAAAAGGGGTGGCTTCCACATATTTGGGATTGGGCCTGGCCCCTCAGACCTCTTTACTGGGTCCCTGCTCCATGCCGGTATGTTGCATTCACATCTTGGAGCACCAGGTTGAAGTCTGATCCCTCTTTTCTAGTGGAGATATAAACAATACCCTCCCCTTGGGTGGGTTACTGCCCTGTTGCCCCGCTACCTATTTCTTTTACTTTTTTTCTTTTACTCCCTCCTTTTTAGTTGACTACCATATGTATCCCTGGATTTGGTGTGGCCCCTGCCACAATACCTGGACCTCACCCCAGGAATGTGTGCATACAATAGCTTTTCACTATGCCCCTTTTGCATTTTTTTTAAAGCTTACCTCAGCAGACTCATGCTGTACTTATCCTTTAGTGCTTAGCTTACTTCAGTTAGCATAATTTCCTCCAGTTCTTCCCATGTGGTGACATGCTTCATGCATTCATCACTGCTTTTTAGCGATGCATAATACTCTATTGTATGTACATGCCACAGCTTTTAATCCATTCGTCTGTTGATGGGAATTTGGGTTGTTTCCAACTCCTTGCAATTGTGAACTGTGCCGTGATGAACATTGGAGCACAGATGACTGGCCATGGTTTGTTTCTTGCCTCTTTTGGGTATATGCCCAGTACAGGGATTGCTGGGTCGTATGGTAACTAAATTTCCATCTGTTTTATATTCGCCACACCTATTTCCATGGTTTCTGTACATAGCTTCAGGTCCACCAGCAGTGGATGAGAGTTCCTATCTCACCACAGCCCCTCCGACACGTGTTACTTTCTGATTTTTTGAATTGGGCTACCTTTGAGGGTGTCGGGTGGTACCTCATTGTTGTTTTAGTTTGCATTTCTCTTATTGCTAATGAATATTTTTTATATAATGTTGGTTACCTGGATGTTTTCTTTGGTAAATTGTTTTATTTATATCTTGGGCCAATTTTTATAGGGCTATTTGTATTTTTTGTTAAAATGTTGCACTTTTCTTATTACTGAGATTTCTCACCCCCCCCCTCTCCCAATATGTGAGTTCTCTGTCAATTCTCTGCATGGAGTCTGTCGATGTGCATCAGGTCTCAGTTCTTTGTCTTTTATAGTGTGATTTTTTGTTGTTGTTCAGTAGGGTCTCTATGCATGGTATTAATTAAGGTCTTCAGGTTTGCTCCTATTCTTTCGGGATGGCCTTTATGGCTGTGTGGTTTATATTTAGGTCTTTGGTTCATCTTGAGTTTGTTTTGAATCTGGTGTGAAGAATGGCTCCTGTTTCATTCTTTTGTAATCAAAGATACAATTTTGCCAACTCCAATTGTTGAAAAGCTTTGAAAAAATATATTGGACTTTAGTGAAATTGCAAAACATTATGAAATTCTGGTGTGAGGACAGTGTTCAAAGAATCGCCCCATTTTCACAGTTCTCAGACCTTCGTTCCAATGTAAAGGGGCGAGTGCTGACCTACCAATTGAGCTGAGCTGACTCCCACTGCTCACTTCCTTGGGTGCAGAGCCACACGCTGTCTGATGCTGTGTGGCTGGGGAGATAAGTATTGGATCAGAAGTGGAACTCTCGTGGGCTCTGCACTCTCACTGGTGACCCAATGTGCTCAGAAGACTTTGAAGATGTACCAATAGGCTACTGTGTCCCAATAGTGTTGGCCGGTGGCCTTGTTCGGGTAGCACAATTTTTACAAGAGGCCCCATAATTTGCATGACTCCAAATGCCGCCATTTCCCTGGCCTCTGCAAAGACTGGTGACCAGGGCACCAGTGATCCTGCCCACTCTGCTGGCAAGTCATATTGAAAGGACCATGGGCTGCCAAAAGCACTCTGTCTTAGAAGACGTACGGCCAGAATGTGCCTTAGAAGGAAGAATGATGAGATTCCTCGTGAACTTTGGTCAAGTTCTCAGGAGAGAGCAATTCCTCTAGAGGGACATCATACTTGGTAAAGTGGAGGGGCAGAGAAAATGAGGGAGAACTTGAACAAGATGGATTGCTACAGTGACTGTAACAATGGGCTGCTTAACATAAGAACAATTGTGAGGATGGCACTGGACACGGTGGCCTTTTGTTCTGCCGTACATAGTGTCGCTGTGAGTCAGCACCAATGAGATGGCACCTAGCAACAGCAACAGGTTTTGAATAAGAACCTTGATGGTGATGTAGATTTGTATCAGTTTTCTATTGCTGTATAATAAATCACCACACCAAACAACCTAAAATAACTTAATTTAAAACAACATCCATTTATTAGCACACAATGTGTAGATCAGATTTCCAACCACCAGATTTGGATGGGTGGGTTCTCTGTTCAGTTTTCACATGGTCCAAATGGAAGTGTGGGTGCTACTGGGCTCTTCGCTGGAGGCTCTGGAAAGAATTGTTTCCAATTGTTTCCATTCAGGTTGTTGATAGAATCCAATTCCTTGGCATGGTATGTCTTTGCTGCCTGTCAACAGGGGGTTCTACTCTATGCTCCTAGAGGCTGCAATATTCCTTCTTCTATGGCCCACTCTTCAAATAGGTGCCAATACATTGATGTCTTCTGGCTCTTTAAATCTTTGACTTCTTCCTCTAAAAAAAAGTTTTCATCAAATTCAGTTTATGGAAACTCAAGTATGTCAGAGCAGACGCTGATCCATAGGAATGTAAATGGCTGTGTTTTCTGGAAGTATATCACTGACCTTTTCCCAAAGTGCCTTTGGCTGAGCTCCATACTCTAATCTTTTTCAGACGCAGAGCATGTCAACCATTTGCACCATGCAAGAACAGCTTCCACTCTCAATGAGAGAAAATGCTGTGATTTAAAAGAGCTAATGAAATTTCAGCCAGAGTTCAAGAGACCCAGTGATTTAAACATTCAGTGTCTAACCAAAAGGCCCTTAAACTGAAACCAACCAGTCAGTGAGAAGGGGATGTTAAAATATGCAGCAGAGTACATCTGCAAAGATTCAAAGACTTGGAATCTCTATGGGGCAGTCTTGGGCTGTCCGATAGAGTTGATAAGGGGGCCTGTGGGAACTGTGGTTAGACATTGCATGGCTAACTGAATGATTTTGTTTCAGATCCACCAAGCCATATGTCCATAATGTGTCTGTTGGTCTGGTATTATGATGGCTTCTGCGTTACAGTGATGCTGGAAGCTATTGGTCCGAGTATGCATTTGCCTTATGACTTATTCCCCATCATGAACAAATACAGAAAAATTACAATGAGTTTATGCATTTATTGTGTTTTGGGCAGAATATGGAAGTCTTCTTTGAAGTGTTGGAAAATTAGGATATCACTTTGAAGACTAAAGTGATGCTGACCTAACCTGGTACTTGTAATCGCTCATATATATGTGAAAGTTGGACAATTGGAAAAAGAAGACTGCCTGAAGAATTGTTGCACTTGACTTATGGTGTTGTCAAAAAATATGGAAGATACCGTGAACTGCCAGAGAACAAACAACTCTTCCTTGCAGGAAGCATGGCCAGAATATTCCTTGTCTAACGTATCTTAGACATGCTTCCAGGAGACCAGTCCCTGGAGGACGTCATGTTTGATAAACCAGAGGGGCAACAAAAAGAGGAAGACCCTCAACAAGATGCATTGATGCCGTGGCTGCAACCATGTACTCAACCAGCACAAGTGTGGCAATGGCACAGGACCTTCATACTAAACCTATAAATATATGCACATAGATATATTTCCCTATTTTTATATATAAATGTATGTACATGCCTGTATTTAGTTAGACCTCTGTAAATGCTCTTTGCTTCCTACTTCTTTCCTCTATTTCCTTTTATTACTTTCCTCTTGTCTTACTATCATGTTCAGCCTTCATTTGGGTTTCACTAATTCCTCTCAGTTACGTTCCCCTTGATCAAGCCCTACCAGGCCTACTACACCCTACTAGCCCTTGATTTTAGATCACTTGTTATTTCCTTGTCCCTGGATTTGTTAACACCACTTCCTTTCCCCCACCTTGCCCTCTCCCATGTCCCCCAGGAACATGGGAGTCCAGCTGCTTTCTCCTCTAGATTGTTTATCCCACCTATCTTATCTAGATAGACCTGCAGAGATAATAATATGCACAAAAACAAGACAGAGAAAAACAAAGCAACAAAAGAAAGCAAAACAACAAAAAACAAAGGACCAAAAAAAATGGGGGCCTATAAATAGTTCAAGGTCTGTTTGTTGACCTTTAGGGGTGTTTTTTTTTTTGGTTGAGTCTGATGGGGCGCCATGCCCTGGCCCCACAGTCTATTTTTGGATAGCTGTCTTTTTTAGCTGTGGGCAAATCAAAAGCGGCACTTCCTGATTTTACTAAAGTGATTGACATGAAGATGAATTTCACAGCAGCAAGATTACAGAGAGGCCATTTGTTACTCAAACAAGGAAAGCTTAATAAAGAAATAAAAGCAGAAAGAAAGACGATTTTTAAGAACTTCTCAAATCTAATCCAAGTGACTAAGAAGCAACAGAAGCCCCATCCCAACTTTTAAAGTCTGATGAAATGCAACATGCATTCACAAGCACTTTGTGCTTCTGAAGGTGCAGATTACAAAGCACTGTAACCTTCCTTGATAAAATGTCAAGGTTCGTGTTTCAGATGCAGAATTAAGAGGACTTCAAGCTGAATGTTTTATAAAAGAGAAATAACCCAAGAAAATCATGGGTGATTTGAAAGCTTTTTCCAAATCAATGAATGATAATACAGAGGCTTTTTATAAAGTTAATAACTTGTCCTACTACTAGGGGACCATGAATGGTCCCTCAATGAAGGTCATGAATGTCTTCAACTTGAGCAAGATCCTACAGGTGTTTTGAACACTACAAACAAGCCAACAAAGATGCCAGATACATAAACTCGATGAGAAAATGGGGATCCTAATGAAAACAAAGCCAAGTGTTGAAAGGCTCTCCCTATAGGTGCACCCTGAATTTGTTCTGGGTGCAAGTATCCCTTACTGGTTCCATGACAGAAATTTCTTCCCTGGCTTTTTGATTATTGTTAGTGGTCTTTACCTTATGCATTATTAGTAATTTGTTCTGCATACTATTATGTTTCTACCCTTACCACCTTAGTGCAATTTTGGTTTCTATTCTTTTCTTTTGGTCTCCCAGCTGTAAAGCACAGGAGAAGTGGATGCACAAGGTAATAACTGATACAAGGAGCTATAGGGAATTCAGTGGGGTGGGGATGATAAGGAGGAAAAGGGGATTTCATGAGTAAATAATGAAGACAGAATGGGAGGAGGGAACACCAGAATTGATTGTGAATATATAGCTCATCATAAAGGCGATTTAACCATGGTGGGGGGTGGGGGGGATTCTCTAAAATTGGTGTGGGGGTGATTGTACAACTCTCCTAGATATGCTGGAACTAATAAATTGTAGGATATGTAAATTCCTTGCCAATGAAATTGTTTAAAAATACTATTTAAAAAAAGAAAAGGAAAAGGGCCTGCCATGGTCTTTCTAAGGACAAGGAGCCTGTTGGTGCTATGATACATGCTCTGAGGGGTTTGCAGGTGGAACCTGACAATGTGAGTCCTCGAATGGTCAAATGTAAGCCTAATTTGACATGCATGATGAAACGATTCCGGATTATGGAATTGCTCAGGAACACAATGGCAATGACTAACAGATTCAAAAGGTCTGGAGCAGTGTCCTCAACCTCCCCATGCCGCAATCCATTAGCACAGTCCCTCATGGTGTGGGGACCCCCAACCATAACATGATTTTTGTTGCTACTTCATCACTGTCGTTTTGCTACTGTTAAGAATTGGGCAACCTCTGTGAAAGGATTGTACGACCCCTAAAGGGGGTTGCGAACTGCTGGTCTAGAGAAAGCGCACGGACAACTAACTAAAATAATCACAGCAAAGAGATTATTACAAAATCCTAGCAGTAAAATGAAATGCCAAAATGCACAAAATTAGCCAAACATATCAAAAACTAGCAATGCGGTGACATCAGCTAACTCCCAAACTGAAGAAGATAAAAAGCCGGAAAAAAGTTAATTGGCGCAGCAGCTGCAATAGAAGTTCTCTCTGATGAAGAAACAAGGAAAACGTTTGACAGTGGAGAAGATTCCGTGGACACAGAGAGTCAGCAAAGAGGGGTGGCAACTGCCTCCACCAAAGCTGGAACTTGTGGCAAGGGTTTAACCTCTTGAGCTCAGTGTGTTAGTCTGGGTAGGCTAGAGAAACAAATCCATAGACACTCATATGTGCATAAGAGAGAGTTTTATATAAAAGGTAATTGTACATTAAGAAAGCATCCCAACCTAGTCCAGCCCAAACCCCTAAGTCTGATATTAGCCCATAGGTCTGATACCAATCTATAAAGTCCTCTTCAGACTCACGAAGCACATGCCATGATGCCGAATGCAGGATGATCACAGGCCAGTTGGTGGAAAGTCTTTGGATCCAGTGGTGTTGTAAGCATCTCATCTCTGGCAGGGGTCTTCATGTGGCTTCTCCAGCTTCAGAGGTCTGTTTTCATCAGGGTCGGCCCATACGGCTTCTCCAGCTTAAGGCACTAGTTTAGTTCCATATGTCTTGTCAGCTGCAATGTTTCCCAAGGAGTCAGCAGAGAGAGAGAAGTGTTTCCCACCTCCAAGGAGGGAAATAAGCAGTTCCCAGAATTCTCAAGAGAAGGCTATGCCCACATAGAGATCTCATTGGCTATCTCTGGATTGACAGGTTAGACTCCACCCCTACATCCTTTTTTTAAAAATCATTTTATTGGGGGCTTTTACAACTCGTATCACAATCCATACATCTATCCATTGTATCAATCACATTTGTACATATATTGCTATCATCATTCTCAAAACATTTGCCCTCTACTTGAGCCCCTGGTATCAGCCTCTTGTTTTTTCCCCTGCCTCTCCGCTCCCCCTTTCCCCATAAGCCCTTGATAATTTATATATTGTTATTATTTTGTCATCTCTTACACCATCCGATATCTCCCTTCACCTACTTCTCCACTGTTTGCCCCCCTCCTCTCCCAGGGAGGAGGTTATATGTAGATCCTTGTAATCTGTTCCCCCTTTCCCTGTCACCTTCTTAATAATCAAATTGACACCAGTGAGGTTTAAATTCCAGTTCAATTAAACCAGCTATTTTTCTGCTCTTTCTTCACTTTTCCCCCCTTTCGATTAAAAACAAAGAAACTTTGTTGCAGGCTCATAATGAAAAAATAAAATAAAATCATTCTGTTGTCCATAACCACATTTAAAAACGTGTGCTCCATTTTAGACTAGGGTGGGTGGGTTTGTGTGGGTAGGGCGGCAAGGAATGGTTCTGATTCTGACAAAACAGCCTGTGTGTTGTCCTTGGATGACCATCTGCAGATGTGGTCTGAGGGACTCACATGTAGGAGCCCGCATACAATTTAGATGTTTGTTTGTTTGTTTGTTTGTTTGTTTTCTGCAGTGGAGCAGGCACAGCTTTGCATAGTATGACAGTGCCTGCATGTATAACCAAGAGCTGTAGTCTTTGTGAAGATGGGCCCTGTTTCAGTATTACAGAAAATATCTTGAACTGTATGTTCTTATGGACAAATTTGTTTAGGTCAGTCCAGTCGTTTGCATATATCTGCTATATTACTGAGCCTCTAATCTGCATGCGGGTACATGTTTTACTGAAATTAATGTAGCTGTCATTAAAGGGCAGGGCAAGTCCTATTATCAAATGATCGTTAAAATATATTATGTTTGTCTTTTGCTTTGATTTGTTTGCTTATTTTAGTCATTTGTTGTAGGAGAAGGCTGAGAACCACTGTAATAGAATTTAGTCCATAAAAATCTAGACTCGTGTTAAATACAAAACATGAACTGAAGGATACATTATATGCAAAGCGGTTCAGATGATGTAGAAGTCCTATTAGTGAAAAGAATATTGTTGATGTGCAGATGTAAATGCTTTCTATAAATAGGAAATTAAACCACAGAAGTCATTTTATGTAATTTATTACAGGACTGTGCTCAGTCCACAAAACTCAACAGAGAAGCCCATGTTTTCACCTTTAGAGAGACAGCGTCTCCTCCCTGCAGGTCCAGCCTTCTGGGACTGTGGAGACTTCCTCCTGGATGGGGTCTTGTTTATTGGTGGATGCTAAACCATAAACACACTACTCAGCAGACCTTGATGCGTCTGCAGCTTCTCCTGAAAAGGATGCCCTGAAAAGGATGCTGCTAGCAAGTCTTGTCATCACTGCCTATATTTCCCCGAGTTTTTCACTTAATAAGATGGCATCATCCCTTGGCATCCTTTTCTTACTTTTCAAAAAATTAGCTGCTGGATATTGTTTTTATCTTAAAAACCAAGAGTCACTTTCATCAAGAATATTGAACCTTTATGGTACTGTTGAAGCTATACTTACATGTGTTACTTTATATATAAGAAAGAATAGAGTGGAAAGGTTTTTGTGTCAGCCTCTGAACATTCGGAACCATTTAAAGTGTAAACAGCAATAAATGTAATATATGTTTTCATTAAATCAAGCATTTTAATTAATTGTGCTGGCACAGCTAAGGAAACATCTTTTTCTTCTAGACTCATCCTGAAAAATATATAATTTTAAAAAACTGAAGGAACTAAATTAGTTGAACGAAATGCTAACGTTTTCTCATCACTAGTAATAAGTGTGTAGCTCTCATTTTGTGTTACGGCCTCAAAACTCAAGTCACTGTGAAAATAATAAGGAAGATTCATTTTTGTCTATTCTTGAATCTTTGTGATCTTATTATTTGATTCGTTGTTTTGAAATATCAGGTTTTGGGGACATGATGTCACTCTGACCTCCTTGAAATCCAGGGCTGGCTTCCAACGTCTTTGAAAAGGGAGAATCATCACTGAGTCAGAACACTGCTCCCAGCTTCCATTTGGAAGCAAGAACGTCAAGCTGTCATTGCCAAGGAGCTAGGAAATGGTTTGGGCTGAGGCTGGATCACACTGGAGAGAGAGAGAGACTTGGGCCTTGGGAATCTAGGGCCAAGGTCCCACCAACATGTTGCCCTTTCATTTTTATTTTTTCCTCCTCTTGTAATAAGCACTCTTCCTGTTCATAAAGTCTTGCCTCCTATAAAAACTTTAAGTCATACAGGAGTACCCTATCCTTGATGTCATTAGAATCAATTCTTAAACTATACTGTGTTGGGCCAGGTAGACTAGAGAAACAAATCCAGAGACACGCATATGTGTGTAAGAGAGAACTTTCTATCAAGAAGTGATTCTATAGAAAGCAAACATCCCAGTGCAGTTCCAGATCAAGTCCATAAGTCTGATACTAACCCATAAGTCTGATACTAGCCCATAAGTCCCTCTTCACACTCACACAGCCACGTGCAGTGATGCAGAATGCAGGAAGATCACAGGCCGGTGAGGGCCTTGTGGATCCAACGGCAGGGGATGTATCGCAGGGCTCAGTGTGGCTCCCGCAGCTCTCCAAGTGACTCCACAGCAGGAAAATGAAGGAAGAGAGAGAGGGGAGGTTCCCAGGACCCTCCTTAGCCACAAGGTTGTGAGCTGACTGACAGACTAGATACACCCATATCTTCTTATAAAAAACCTATCACATGCTCCCACCTAGCGTTGTTGCTGCGAGATACCATCAAGTGAGTTCTGACACAGAGCAGCCCTCCACACCACAGAGCAAAACCCGCCATGGTTTTTCTAAGAGAAAAGAATGCTCTCCGTAACTGAGGATTAGTCAACAGAATCAAAATGTGATGCTAATATTAGTTTGTATTCCCAGCAGGAAAAGGAATTTTCTTTAAAAGCATGAAATTAGTCAAAGCTTGCATTTGCCATTTACCAGGAATGAAGAAAGTTGCAAAATGTGCGTAAGTTAAAATTAAACCAGTCTTGCGTTAAAGCAGCCTGTCGTTCTACTGCTGAACTGAAATAGCAAAATGACTTCATTGAAGGCATGTCAATGGGAGAACTTCAAGGAAGCCATGCAACTTGATTGGATGCTGTTTATTTTCCACAGTTATATGGAAGTAGGGTGGCAAATGCTAATTTGTCAAGACCTAGTATCTTTATTCTGAATTAGATCATTTCTTTTCTTGAATAGCAGCGTTTATTCTGTAACTTTAAATGACATTTATATAATTTGGAGCTATTTTGTTTGGGGTTTTGTTTTTGTTGTTTTACGAATCTCATTTGCTGAATGATTTAAAAATAAAGTTAGCCACTGCTTGACTTTGTATACAGTGACAGCTTTGCTGAATTTTTCTGTGGTAGAACCTCATACCTACAGAGGGAAGCAGAACTCTAGGGAAAAAGAGTCCAGCAGTAACTGTGTGGTTCTCAGCTATAACCAGCGTCTCTAACTCCTTCTCCATCCCCACGGAGCTGAAGGTGACACTTAGCCTTCTCAGCACTTCTCACAGAAACCATCACGGTTCCGCTGGGGCCACAGCCAATCAGGGGGAAGCCCAGGCTCCTTTTAAACATAATACTTTATTTCTGCCCCAAAAGTTCATTAATACGGGATTCCTTTGTCCCCTCTCTCTTTCTGACTTTCTTCACTTTGTCCCGTGGCCAAATGTCCCCCTCTCTTTAGTTCCCCCTTTCCTACTTCTGGCTATTCTCCCTCTCCCTCTCCTCCCTCCCCTCTCCCTCTCCCTCTCTTCCCTCTCCTCCCTCTCCCTCTCCTCCCTCTCCCTCTCCCTTTCCTCCCTCCCCTCTCCCTCTCCCTTTCCCTCTCCTCCCTCTCCCTCTTCTCCCTCTCCCTCTTCCCTCTCCCTCTCCCTCTCCCCCCTCTCACTCTCCCTCTCCTCCCTCTCCCTCTCCCTCTCCCTCTCCCTCTTCTCCCTCTCCCTCTCCTCCCTCTTCCTCTCCCTCTCCTCCCTCTCCCTCTCCCTCTCCTCCCTCCCCTCTCCCTCTCCCTCTCTTCCCGCTCCTCCCTCTCCCTCTCCTCCCTCTCCCTCTCCCTTTCCTCCCTCCCCTCTCCCTCTCCCTTTCCCTCTCCTCCCTCTCCCTCTTCTCCCTCTCCCTCTTCCCTCTCCCTCTCCCTCTCCCCCCTCTCACTCTCCCTCTCCTCCCTCTCCCTCTCCCTCTCCCTCTCCCTCTTCTCCCTCTCCCTCTCCTCCCTCTTCCTCTCCCTCTCCTCCCTCTCCCTCTCCCTCTCCTCCCTCCCCTCTCCCTCTCCCTCTCTTCCCGCTCCTCCCTCTCCCTCTCCTCCCTCTCCCTCTCCCTTTCCTCCCTCCCCTCTCCCTCTCCCTTTCCCTCTTCTCCCTCTCCCTCTTCTCCCTCTCCCTCTTCTCCCTCTCCCTCTCCCTCTCCCCCCTCTCACTCTCCCTCTTCTCCCTCTCCCTCTCCTCCCTCTTCCTCTCCCTCTCCTCCCTCTCCCTCTCCCTCTCCTCCCTCCCCTCTCCCTCTCCCTCTCTTCCCGCTCCTCCCTCTCCCTCTCCTCCCTCTCCCTCTCCCTTTCCTCCCTCCCCTCTCCCTCTCCCTTTCCCTCTCCTCCCTCTCCCTCTTCTCCCTCTCCCTCTTCCCTCTCCCTCTCCCTCTCCCCCCTCTCACTCTCCCTCTCCTCCCTCTCCCTCTCCCTCTCCCTCTCCCTCTTCTCCCTCTCCCTCTCCTCCCTCTTCCTCTCCCTCTCCTCCCTCTCCCTCTCCCTCTCCTCCCTCCCCTCTCCCTCTCCCTCTCTTCCCGCTCCTCCCTCTCCCTCTCCTCCCTCTCCCTCTCCCTTTCCTCCCTCCCCTCTCCCTCTCCCTTTCCCTCTTCTCCCTCTCCCTCTTCTCCCTCTCCCTCTTCTCCCTCTTCCTCTCCCTCTCCTCCCTCTCCCTCTCCTCCCTCTCTCTCTCCCTCTCCCTCTTCTCCCTCTCCCTCTTCTTCCTCTTCCTCTCCTCCCTCTCCCTCTCCTCCCTCTTCCTCTCCCTCTCCTCCCTCTCCCTCTCCCTCTCCTCCCTCCCCTCTCCCTCTCCCTCTCTTCCCGCTCCTCCCTCTCCCTCTCCTCCCTCTCCCTCTCCCTTTCTTCCCTCCCCTCTCCCTCTCCCTTTCCCTCTTCTCCCTCTCCCTCTTCTCCCTCTCCCTCTTCTCCCTCTTCCTCTCCCTCTCCTCCCTCTCCCTCTCCTCCCTCTCTCTCTCCCTCTCCCTCTTCTCCCTCTCCCTCTTCTTCCTCTTCCTCTCCTCCCTCTCCCTCTCCTCCCTCTCCCTCTCCTCCCTCTCCCTCTCCCTCTCCCTCTTCTCCCTCTCCCTCTCCTCCCTCTTCCTCTCCCTCTCCTCCCTCTCCCTCTCCCTCTCCTCCCTCCCCTCTCCCTCTCCCTCTCTTCCCGCTCCTCCCTCTCCCTCTCCTCCCTCTCCCTCTCCCTTTCCTCCCTCCCCTCTCCCTCTCCCTTTCCCTCTCCTCCCTCTCCCTCTTCTCCCTCTCCCTCTTCTCCCTCTTCCTCTCCCTCTCCTCCCTCTCCCTCTCCTCCCTCTCTCTCTCCCTCTCCCTCTCCTCCCTCTCCCTCTTCTTCCTCTCCCTCTCCTCCCTCTCCCTCTCCTCCCTCTCCCTCTCCTCCCTCTCCCTCTCCTCCCTCTCCCTCTCTTCCCTCTCCCTCTCCTCCCTCTCCCTCTTCCCTCTCCCTCTCTTCCCTCCCCCTCTCCTCCTTCTCCCTCTCCTCCCTCTCCCTCCCCTTCCTCTCCCTCTCTTCCTTCTCCCTTTCCCTCTCCTCCCTCTCCCTCTCCTCTCCTCCCTCTCCCTCCACCTCTCCCTCTCCCTCTCCCCAGTGCAGGCATTAACTCTCATAAAACCTGTCAAATGAAATCCACACTCTGACTCTGCTTTTCTTTTATTCCTGTTCTAGCAAAAGTAAAATTTGGAGATATTTGCCAAATTGAAATATTACTCCCAGAATTTATTTTGAATTAGAAAATAATAATTAATCCATCTGAATTAGTTTGTTAATTTTAAAAAGGTACCAAAATGTTTAACTTGAAAACATCTTTTAATTGTGTCTGTAAAGATTGGTACTATTTTTATACCCATGTATTTTTGCATTTAATAAAAATATCTATGATCAAAGACAAATGTTAACCTAGATCTAGTAGGTGATTTTGTATATTTAAATGGGGCAGTTAGTTAGTTAGTTTATTGTGCCAACCTGGCTGGGGTTAATTGAAGGGCAGAGGGATACATGGCTCAGTGAGCCTGCCTTTCTAGTTCTCTGGTCTCTTGCTTTGTGATGGTCATACCAGGGTGCAGCTACCTTAGCAGTTCCCTGCTTCAGCTTGTAAGGCTCACTTCCTGTAAGACATCCCCAAGGAGAAACTACATGGACCTATCCTGAAGCAGCCCTGGGTGCTGGGACAGCCGTGTGGAAAACCCTGACAGTGCTGAGATGCTTGCACCCTCACTGATTCTGTTTCCTCTTGCAGTCAGCATCATTGCATCTTTTCTGTGAGATGGAGGAGGACTTTGTGGGTTGGTGTTGGACATATGGGTTAATGGGTTAATGTTGGACTTGTGGGCTTGGGCAGCATTAGATTGGGATGTTTTCTTGATGTGCATTTACCCTTTATATAAAACTCCCTCTTATACATGAGTTTCTGTGGATTTGTTTCTCTGAAGTACCCAGACTAACACAGTAAATATCTGAATTTTTCGTTTACTTTTTTATATAGTCAATTTCATCTATGAATCAATATATATGAATAAAATAAGGATGAAACTATTAAAGGAGATAACTATTATAAGAATAATATAGTTTGATGTGATTAAACTATGGAATTATATATGTATTAACTCCCAACTAATAATATATTTTTTAATTTTTTTAAATAAAAGATGAGGAAAAAATTAAAATTTTTAAAAAGAAATCCATAATAAAGCACCATATTATAAAATCAATTCAGAGCTATGCTGGCCAAATCTAACCTGTTGCATCTGCAGTGACAGGAGTATGCATTTCTCACCCTGATATTTAAAACAGATAAGTAAGCCCAATAGATCTGGGCCTGGCAGCAGTTTAGCAAAGAGAACTCATCCATTAACAAAGTAGCATGACAGAGAATGACTAGAATTGTAAACAGAGTTCAGCTGGTGCACAGATAACTGCTGTACTGTTCTATAGTATTTTGACTGTAATGAAAATATTTTTAACAGACATTTATAGTTCTCTCTTTAATTTGCGTTACTGAAAACTAATACTGAATCTGTTCTAAACTTATTTTTAGATTAAAAACTCCTTTGAGAATCTGATGGAAATGTTACATTTCCACTAGAATATGATTTTTACAGAAAATTTCTTATAAACTATACTCTTATAGCATATATATACATATATATATATCCTCAATTAGTAGACTGCTCTCCATTGTTAACCACAAAGTCAGCAGTTCAAAACCACCAGCCGCTCCAAGGAGAAAGCAGTTGCTCGTGTGCTGTTTTAATGCGAAGAGCTATAGCATCTGTTTATCTAATACCATCAGAGCCGTCTTTGGTGGACAGGTTTCACCAGAGCTTCCATATTATGACAAGCCAGGAAGAAAGACAGGCAATCTACTTCTGGGAAGTAGGCAAGGAAAATTTTATGAATCACAACATAAGATTGCTGGACTCACTCACTCGGGACCTGTCACCAAGACGGAGTAATCCCTGAAAGAGAACATCATGCTGGGACGGGCAGAGAGCCCATGAAGGTGAGAGAGAATTTAGTGAGAGGAACTGGAACAGGAGCTGCAATGACGGGTTTTAAAATGCTGACAACCGTTAGGATGGAGAAGCTGGGGCATCCTTTTGATCTGTTTTACCAGGAGTGGTCCTGAGTCAAAGAAAGCTTGACGCCATCTACCCAATAATCTATTTATCTCTATCTATCTGGTGGCCTCTATCCAATTATCATCTTTCATCAGTGTTTCACCAAGTGCGTGTGGTTGCCCCGTGGGGGGTCCTGGAACAATCCAGAGGACTTACAAAACCACTTTATCCCGAACTATAAACTAAAGCACAAAAGATTTTCATTCTGAAAAGGGCATAATAGGCCAAATAAGCTTGGGAATTTACAATCTGTCATCTATCCTCACTCATGAGTGTTTACATTGCTTTTCTGAAAGGCATTGAGAGCCTTCAGTTATATATACCCAGCACTGTGTCTCCTCTCCTTTTAGTACTGTCTACCACACACAATGTAGCTAGAAGAAGGAGGTACTGAAGGTCTGGCTGTATTTCTCTCTGGAATACTCGTAAAAAGCACTGAGGTAGCACCTGATATATAAGGTAATCTAACCTTAACGCAAAAATGCTATTAACATTACAAGTTTATTTAAAGCCCAGAGATACCAATTATTAAAAAATTAAAATTACATTAACTATATATTTTTTAACATTTTATTAGGGGCTCATACAACTTTTATCACAATCCATACATATACATACATCAATAGTATAAAGCACATCTATACATTCTTTGCCCTAATCATTTTCTTTTTTTTCCCCTTTTCTTTTTTTACATTTTATTAGGGGCTCATACAACTCTTATCACAATCCATACATGTACATACATCAATTGTATAAAGCACATCCGCACATTCCCTGCCCCAATCATTCTCAAAGCATTTGCTCTCCACTTAAGCCCTTTGCATCAGGTCCTCTTTTTTTCCCCCCTCCCTCCCCGCTCCCCCCTCCCTCACGTGCCCTTAGTAATTTATACATTGTTATTTTGTCATATCTTGCCCTATCCGGAGTCTCCCTTCACCCCCTTCTCTGCCGTCCATCTCCCAGGGAGGAAGTCACATGTGGATCCTTGTAATCAGTTCCCCATTTCCAACCCACTCACCCTCCACTCTCCCAGCATCGCCCCTCACACCCTTGGTCCTGAAGGTATCATCCACGTGGATTCCCTGTGCCTCCAGCCCCCATGTGTACAACCTCTGCCCTATCCAGGCCTGCAAGGTAGAATTCAGATCATGGTAGTTGGGGGGAGTAAGCATCCAGGATCTGGGGGAAAGCTGTGTTCTTCATCGGAACTACCTCACACCCTGACTGACCCATCTCCTCTCCTAAACCCCTCTATGAGGGGATCTCCAGTGGCCGACACTTGAGCCTTGGGTCTCCACTCTGCTCTTCCCCCTTCATTCAATATGGTATATATATATATATATATATATATATATATATATATATATATATATATATATATATATATATATATGTGTGTGTGTGTGTGTGTGTGTGTGTGAATATACACACACATATACATACATATATATACATATATATATCTTTTTTTTTTTTGCATGATGCCTTATACCTAGTCCCTTTGGTACCTCGTGATCGCACTGGCTGGTGTGCTTCTTCCATGTGGGCTTTTTTGCTTCTGAGCTAGATGGCCGCTTGTTCACCTTCAAGCCTTTAAGACCCCAGACACTATCTCTTTTGGTAGCCCGGCACCATCAGCTTTCTTCGCCACATTTGCTTATGCACCCATTTGTCTTCAGCGATCCTATCATGGAGGTGTGCATGTTACATAAAAATTGTATTAGTTACATCACACTAAATGATATATTATATGAAAAATGCTTTGTAAATTTCAAGCTGCCCTATAAACATTATTTCTATTTTTACCTTGATGTTAGGAAACAAGCAAACAAAGGAATCATGAGACTTTTTTACAAAATACCTAATTTAAAAACTCATAAATATCCCAAAACAAACCTGATATAGACTAGGGGAAGAAAACTACTTCTTGAATTGCTAAGCATAAAACCTATTAAAAACAAAATCCTTTTTAGCCAGAGTTTTGGTTACATATAAAGCTTAAGAAAGTCCATTATAAAAATAATGTAGAACATACTTTAGCTGCAGAATATAAGGAGCCAGTGTTTTGTTTTGTTTTCGGAAAATTATTTCATTACAAAAAACAAAAACAATCTTTCAGGGAATTGTAGGTCAAAGCTCCCAGAAAGTTTCACAAATGACAGCATGTGTTATGGCAGATTTTTCTAGAAAGCCATCAGGAAACCACAGAAAGAACGCAAAACTTAATGCCTGAACATATCCACTTCTCTGTGTATTTGTTTCCTAGTGCTGACATAAAAAATATTATAAACTTAGTGATTCGAATAGTACATGTATTCTAACCATTCTGGAACCTAAAAATTATCATTCAAGATGTTGGCAGGACCGACCATGCTCTCTCTGATGGCTTAGGGAAGAATACTTCCTAACTCCTCCTAGCTTCCGGTGTTCCATGGCTTATAGCTGCATTGCTCTGGTCTTTGTCACCTGCTTCTCTGGATTGTTCTGCCTTCTTTTTCTGGTTCTTAAAAAGACATCACCACTTGACTTAGGTGCCATTCTAATTTTAAGATGATGTCATCTTGACATTTTGCCTTAATTTTATCCACAGAGACACTTATTCCAAATTAAGTTAGTCTGTAATCCTCCACAGGCAAATAGTCATCAACCACTCCATGTAATAAAGAGGCGGCTTTCTATTCCTGTAAAGAGTTCTTCTCAGAAACCCACAGGAGCATTTCTACCCGGGCAGTGAGGTCACTAGGAGTGTGGGAATGGATTCCCTGGCAGTGAGTCCATTTGTTTGTTGTTGTTTTCATTGGGGGTTTGGTTTTCCTTTGGTTCAACCCACTAACTAATAGCACTAAGTTTGAAATTTCACTTAGTATCATCTCTGCAATAACAGGGGAAAGGTTTGCTTGCTTCAAGCCTCAGAGGCAACGGCTCTAAATTGGTAAGCCTACGGATTGGGTGAAAGTGAAATCACACAGATTGCTACCCTCTAAATCTGTCACAGATTGGTCTTATAATAACTTATTCTCAAAAATAGGGAATTTGGGCACATATACTAGAAGGGAAAAAAATATGCCTAAGATTCCAGTTGAGCCATTATGAAAAATTTAATGAATTCATTTATCTCATTCAGTACATCATTGCCATAGTGACTGATCCTTCAAGTCTCATTCAACTATGAAGAGTAATTTCGAGCTCCTTTAGGTGGGGTAAGTTGTGTAAAAGGAGCGCAAGTGGTGCAGTGGTTAATTTCTAAGATGTTAATCAAAAGGTCTGCAATTTTAACTCACCTGACGCTGGGCTAAAGGAAAGATATAGCAATTTGCTTTCATAAAGGTAGCTTATCTACTCGTGCATAAGGCTAGTTTTTGGCACATTTTTAATGCAGTTTTTGTGGTAAAATTTGGTTCCTCGACTGATATTCAGGTCGACTTATACTCAAGTATATACGGTATATCGCCTGGGAACCCCTATAATATACTCTGTCCTACAGAGATGTTATGAGTCGCATCACTTGATGACAATGGACCTGAATTTTGCGGTTTTATTTTATATTATCAATTGTGTAATCAATAATCTGTTATATTGTGGGTGGCATAGATCCAAACCAAACTAGTCTAAAATGTAAATTTATTGAAATGTCTCTAGAAACACAATGAATTGAAAGGATGTTATTTTTCTCACTCTATCTCTCCAGTCCATTCTTGGTCTAGTTGTTCTCGTGCTATTAATGTGTGGCCTCTCACAATACACAGGACTACTACAAGTTGTGAGGGAAATGTTGTTGTTGTTGTTGTTGCTGTTGTTAGATAGCATCAAGTGGATTCCAACTCATAGTGACGCTATGCACAACAGAACGAAACGCTGCCTGGTCCACTGCCATCCTTATAACTGTTCCTATGTCTGAGCCCATTGTTACAGTCACTGTATCAATTCATCTCCTTTAGAGTTTTCCTCTTTCTTTGCCTCCCCTCCACTTTATCAACCATGATGTCCTCCTTCTCCATGGACTGGTCTTTCCTGACAACAGGACCAAAGCATGTAAGACGAAGGAGCACTCCGGCCATACTTCTTCCAAGACAGATCAGTTTGTCCTTTTAGCAGTTCATGGTTCTTGCAATATTCTTCTCCAGCACCGCAATTCAAATGCATCAATTCTTCTTCAGTCTTACTTATTCAAGGTCCAACTTTCACATGCATTTTGAGGCATTTGAAAATACCATGGCTTGGGTCATGTGCGACGTAGTGCTCAAAGTAATCCCCTAGTGATTCAATACTCAAAAGAGGATTTGTGCAGCAGATTGATCCAACGTAGCTCATCTTTCAAGCTCTTGACTGCTGCTTCCACAGCACCGATTGTGGACCCACACAAGACAAAATCCATGACAACTTTAAACTTTTCTTCATTGATCATGATGTTATCTCTTGTGAGGATTTGGGTCTTCTTTACATTGATTTGTAAGCCATACTGAAGGCTGTGATCATTGATCTCCATCAGCAGGTATTTCAAGTCCTCCTGGTGTTCAACAAACCAGGTGGTGTGATCTGCATATGGCAGGGTGATACTAAGCCTCCTTCAATCCTGATGCCACATTCTTTTTTCATGTAACCCAGCTTCTCTAATGGTAAAACCAAAAATATCTTCAGGATTGCACCATCCCAGCTAGGAAAGAGGTGATATGTATACAGTTTTACAGACTTACTTTGATTGGCCTAAACTGAATACCTCCCTGTTTTTAGACTGTTAGTATGGCCAAAGCTATGGGATACACAGCCTGTAAACTGTCACTGCAAATGTAGTGAGATGCTTGAACTAATGTATTTACAGATGTAGCCACAGAATAAAGCTAAGTCAACCATGTGAAGATCAAAACCACCAAAAATTAGCACCAGGTTTTCACCAAATAACGTGTAACATTTCTGTTAAACTTTCTGAATATTCTCAAAGTACTGCTAATGAACTTTCAAACCATATATCTAAATAATCCAATTTTTCAAAAATTACTTTGTGTTTTCTAATTGTTTTATTAGTGGTTCATAAAACTCTTATCACAATCCATATATACATCAATTGTGTAATGCACATTTGTACATACATTGCCCTCATCATTTTTAAAGCATTTGCTCTCCACTTAAACCCCTGGCATCAGGTCCTCATTTTTCCCCTCCATCCCATTCCCCCTCCCTCATGAACCCTTGAATATTTACAGCTTGTGGTCGCACAGGCTGGTGTGCTTCTTCCATGTGGGTTGTGTTGCTTCTGAACTAGATGGCCGCTTGTTTACCTTCAAGCCTTTAAGACCTCACACGCTATATCTTTTGATAGCCGGGCACCAACAGCTTTCTTTGCCACATTTGCTTATACACCCATTTGTCTTCAGCAATCATATCATAGAGGTGAGCACACAATGTTGATTTTTTGTTCTTTGATGCCTGATAACTGATCTCTTCAGCACCTCGTGATCACACAGGCTGGTGTGCTTTATCCATGTGGGCTTTATTGCCTCTGAGCTAGATGGCTGCTTTTTTATCTTCAAGCCATTAATACCCCAGATGCTATATCTTTTGATAGCCGGACGCCATCAGCTTTCTTCACCACATTTGCTTATTTACCCGCTTTGTCTTCAGCGGTTGTGTCAGGAAGGTGAGCATCATAGAATGCCAATTTAATAGAAGAAAGTATTCTTGCATTGAAGGAGTACTTGAGTGGAGGCCCAATGTCCTTCTGCTATCTTAATACTAAACCTATATATATATGCACATAGACCTATTTCCCCATCCTCATATATAAGTATATTTGCATATATACATGTTTTTATCCAGACCTCTATAAATGCCCTTTGCCTCCCAGCTCTTTCCTCTATTTCCCTTGACTTGCCTCCTGTCCCACTATCATACTCAGTCCCTACCAGGGTTTCAGCAATTCCTCTTGGTTACATTACCCTTGATCATGCCCTGCCAGGCCTCCCACCCCCTCCTCACCACCAATTTGGATCACTTGTTGTTCCCTTGTCCCTGGGTTTGTTAACACCACTACCTTTGCCCCCACCTTCCCCTCTCCCAAGTCGTCAATCCTGTTGTTTTCTCCTCCAGATTGTCCATCCAGCCTTATTTAGACAGACCTGTGGAGATAATAACATGCAAAAAATCAAGACAGAGCAAAACCACGCAACAATATACAGCAATAAACCAATGACAAAAAACAGAACACACACAAGAAAGAAAAGCTTGTAGTTAGTTCAAGGATCGTTTGTTGGCCTTTAGGAATGTTTTCCAGTCCAGTCTGTTGGGGCACCACACCCTGGCCCCAAAGTCAACCTTCAGCATTCCCTGGGGACCTCACCACTCCATTCCCTTGCTGTTCTGATGCACTCCCTTAGTGTTTTGTCTCGGTGTGGTGGGATCAGATCGGGTGCAATTCCTACACTATGTGTCTGGTGTTGTCCCCTGTAGAGCTATGGGTCAGTGAGGGCATCATGTCTCACAGTGGGGCTGGCCATGTGGTCCTCTCTGTGGACTGGCTGCTCTAATTGGGAACATCATCCTTAAGGCCTGGTGGGCCACGATGTGCTCCACTCTCTCCTCCTCCCCTTTCATCAGCACCGTGTGCTCCTATCAGATATGTCCTTCTCCCTGAGCTGCAGATTCAATGCTGTCTTTTGAAATAAATTCTTCTGGGGGGGAGGGGCAGGTGTCCACTTAGTATTTGGGATTGGGGCTAGCCCCTCAGTCCTCTCCACTTGTTCCCTACTCCATGCCGGCATGTTGCATTCACATCTTGGAGCACTGGTTTGAAGTCTGGGTTGAAGTTTGATCCCTCTTTCCCTGTGGAGATATAAACAATACCCTCCCTTTCAGTGGGTTAGTGCCCTGTGTCCCTGCTACCCATTTCTTTTTTATTTATTTATTTTTCCTTTCCCCACCTCCTTTTTAGTTGTCTACCACTTGTATCCCTGTATTTGACCTGGTCCCTACCATATTACCTGGTCCTCACCCTAGGAATGTTTGTATATAGTAGGTTTTTCCCAATGCCCCTTTTGCATTTTTTAAAGCTTACCTCAGTGGACTCATGTTGTACTTATCAATTTGTGCTTCACTTACTTCGCTTAGCACAATTCTCTCCAGTTCTTCCCATGCAGCGATATGCTTCATACGTTCATCACTGCTGTTTAGCGAGGTGTAGTACTCCACTATATGTATATACCACGGTTCTTTTAATCCAATCATCAGTTGATGGATATTTGGGTTGCTGCCAACTCCTTGCAATTGTGAACTGTCTGCAATGAACATTGGAGCACAGATGTCTGGCCTTGGTTTGTTTCTTGCATCTTCTGCCTATATGCCCAGTGGGGGATTGCTGGGTCATGTGGTAATTCGATTTCCATCTGTTTTAGATATTGCTAGATTGATTTCCATAGTGGTCGTACATACTTATATTTTGTGTTTTGTTGGTTATTTTTGGAGATATCCTGAGTTAAACTCATTATTTTCTCTTTAGATTTTACATGACTTCTTGAACTCTTCCATCCAATATATTTTAAAGTATCTCTATTAAGAATGGATTGTTCGTGACATTTGGAAATGTCAGGAGTCATTTTGACTATTACTGAACTGGCCAAAATTATGCAAAATATTGTTTGTTGAAGGCCTGGGTGTTTATGAGATCAGTAGGAATATTGCATTTGCCTGACCTGTTTAAGTAAACCAGTTTTAAAACCAAAGCAATTATCATCAGAGAAATGTCACTGCATATGTTGTAAAATATAAGAGGGAGTAGGGTGTAATTAGAGAATGATTTTCATTGCTGTTAAAGTAAACTTACTACAGGGACCGATTTCAACAATGGAATTGTTAACTGGATTTTCCATATTTCATAGATGATACATAAGAAAAAATTATAGTTTTGTTTCAATAGATACTATAGAATTGATGTATTTTTGCTGTGTATATTCTCAACAAAAATTAACAAAGTAAATTAAAAAATATTTTCAAAAAGTTGGTGGGGAAATTCCCTTATCTTTCTTTCTTTTTTTATTAAATCATTTTATTGGGGCTCATACAACTCTTATCATGATCCATACATACATCAACTGTGTAAAGCACCCTTATGCATTCATTGCCCTCATCATTCTCAAAATTCGCCTTCTGCTTGGATTCCTGGAATAAGCTCATTTTCCTTTTTTCCCTTTCCCCCTCCTTCCCTAGTCCCCCCTCCCTCATGAACCCTTAATAATTTATAAATTATTATTTTATCTTATCTTACACTGCCCGGCATCTCCCGTCACCCACTTTTCTGTTGCCCATCCCCCAGAGAGGAGGTTATATGTAGATTCTCACCCCATGCACAAGAATAAACTCCAGGTGAATCACAGACCTATAAGTTAACCCCCAAACCATCAGGACCATCAAGGAGGGAATTGGGACTAACCTCAGCACACTGGCCCAGGGAACTCATAGGCTCACTGCAATAATGAAGGGTATACACACAGGTGAACTGGAAACTGGCAAATGGGATTTAATAAGAATAAAGCACTTGTGCACCTCCAAAGACTTCACCAAGAGGGTAACAAGACAACCCACAGACTGGGAGAGGATTTTTAGTAATGACACATCGGACAAAGGGCTCATTACTAAAATCTACAACACCATCAAGACCTGCAAAAAGAGGAAAACAGTTAACTCCCTAAGGAAGTGGGCAAAAGAACTGAAAAGAACATTCACTAGAGAGGAGACCCATATGGCCAATTAGCATATGAGAAAGTGTTCCAGGTCATTAGCCATAAGAGAAATGCAAATCAAAACAACCATGAGATACCACCTAACACCCCTGAGGCTAGCCCAGATCAGCAAATCAGAGAGCAACAAGTGTTGGAGGGGCTGTGGTGAAGTAGGAACCCTCCTCCACTGCTGGTGGTCATGTAGATTTGTACAGCCACTGTGGAAAGCAATCTGGAGATACTTAAAGAAAATGGAAATTGATCTGCCTTATGACCCAGCCATCCCTCTACTGGGCATATATCCGGTGGAAGCAGCAAATAAAACACGACCATTCATATGCGCTCCAAAGTTCATTGGTACAATGTTCATTGGTACAATTCACAATCGCAAAGACTTGGAAACAGTCTACGTTTCCATCGATAGATGAGTGGGTTAGTAAGCTCTGGCACATACACACACTGGAGTACTATGCAGCACTGAAAAGCACAGACGATCACGTGAAATACCTCGTTTCATAGGAAGAGCTGGAAGGAATCATGTTAAGCGAGGTAAGCCAAACTCAAAAGGACAGGTATAACATGTCCCTTGAGGAAAGTACAATCAGCATGCCAGGATAGAAGAATAAACACCTGTCTCACAATAAACTGGTGGAAGCATAGATAGGTGGAGGGAGGGCATGCCAAACTGACCTCAAAGTAAATAAAAGTTAAAGAAAAATCAACATGTTAA
Organism: Tenrec ecaudatus; assembly: GCF_050624435.1. Taxonomy (NCBI): domain Eukaryota; kingdom Metazoa; phylum Chordata; class Mammalia; order Afrosoricida; family Tenrecidae; genus Tenrec; species Tenrec ecaudatus. Next base: position 118,091,146 of record NC_134532.1, read on the forward strand.
TAAGATAATGTTCATGACCTGGATGCTAGTTAGATGAGTGTGTTCAATTTTTGAAAACTCACCAAGCTGTGTACACTAGTAATATGCATGTCTTATACTTAAAAATTAAATTAAATTTAATGTCTGATATGTTATGTTTTATACAATTGGTATATTTCTGACCAGAGATGTAAATGGGATTAAATAGGAATTAATGGTTAGTGGATACTTTGGGGAGGTAGACACTGTGCAAATTCCTTTTAAACTCTGTTGCTGCTGCTGTTGTTGTTAGATGCCATCAAGGCATCTCAAAGCAGACCTCAGTACAGCAGAATGGACCACTCCCAGATCCTGTGCCACCGTCAGGACTGTTTTATGCTTGAGACCATTGTTGACCATTGTTGCTGTCACTGAGCCAATCAATCTCACCGAGTATCTTCTTTTCATTTATTTATTTGTACCCTCTGCTATACCAAGCTTGATGTCCTTTTCAACGGATTAGCCTCTCCTGATAACAGGTACAAAGCATGGGGGATGAAGTTTCAACATCCATACTTGTAAGTGACATTGTGGTCATACTTCTTTCAAAAAAGATGTGTTTGTTCTTTTGGAAATTCAGGGTACCTACATTCAAAACCAACATTTATATGCATCTGTTTTTCTCCATGCTTTCTTATTCATCAACCAGCTTTCACATAAATTTGGGGAAATTGAAAATATGATGGGTTGGGTCAGGAGTACCCTAGTTCTTCCTTCTATGTTCTTCAGCAGTTTAAATAGATCCTATGTAGCAGAATTTCCCAAGAAATAGGCCATTTGGCTTCTTGACTGAATCCAAACAAAATGAATGTACATCCAAGCAAAATGAAATCCGTGACAATGTCAATCTTTTCTCCAACTGTCATGGTCTTTGGAAATTTCTTTTCTTTACCATGTGTTGACACATCCATACTGGAAGCTAAAGTCTTTGATTTTCAGCTGCAAGTGCTTCGAGTCCTCAGATTATTTACTTAGCATTCAGATTGAATAAATACAGTGAGAAGATGAAACCTGATGCACACCTTTCCTGATTTTAGACCATGCAGTATTTCCTTGTACTGTTTCAACAACTGCCTCTTGGTCCATATACAAGTTCCACATGAGCACAAGGAAATATTCTAGAATTCTGTCCTTCCCTATTTTATTCATAGTTTGTTATGATGCATGCAGTCACGTGCCCCTGCATAGGCAATAAGATGCCGGTAAATATCTTTCTGGTATTCTCTGATAGAATTGAAGATCCATTTGATGTCAGCAATAATATCCTTTGTTTCATTCCCTCTTCTGAAACCGACCCGAATTACTGGCAGCACCTTGTCCACTGTTTTTAAATTTTCTTCAGCAAAATGTTACTTGAATACAATATGGACCATATTAGATAATGTCTGCACTGGGTAGGGTCATCGTTCTTTGAAATAGGCACAATTATGGATCTTTTCCACTCGTAGTGAGATAGTTGTTAAGCATTCTTGACACAGGTCAGGGAGTGCTTCCAGTGCTGCATCAAGTTGCTGAAACATTTCAATGAGCATATTACCAATTACTGGGGGGTCCTGGTGTTTTGCTTATGTATTCAATGCAACTTGAACTTCTTCCTTCAGTACTATCAGTTCTTGATCATACACTACCTCTTATGAATGAATGTCTACCACTTCTTTTGGTACAGTGACTCTGTGTATTCCCTCCATCCTTTTTGATCCTTCCTGCATCGTTCAATATTTTCCCCCAGAGAATCCTTCAATAATGCAAGTCTAGGCTACAATTGTTCTTCAGTTTTTCAACTTGAGGTATACTGAGCATGTTCTCGCTTTGGGGCTTTCTAACTCCAGGTAGTTTTTCATTATCATATTTTATTTTGTCTTCTCAAACTTACCTTTGAAATGTTCTGTAGCTCATTTATTCCATCACATTTTACATTTTCTCTAGCTACTTTACCCTAAATAATAAGAGTCAGAGCTTTGTTGACATCAACATTTGTCTTTTTTCTTGTATTTTAATGACCTTTTGCTTTCTTCATGTATGATGTGCTTCGTGCCATCTGACAACCTGTAAAGTTTTCCATCTTAGTGTTCATTGTGTCAAATCTGTTCTTAAGATGTTCTCTAAATTCAGATGAGATATACTCAGGATCATATTTTGGATCTGTGGATTTGTTTTGTTTTTCTTCAACTTCAACTTGAACTTACATAGGCACAATTGATGGTATGTTCTACAGTCAGCATCTGGCCTTGATTTTGCTGACAATATTGAATATCTCCATTGTCTCTTTTCGCAGATATAACTAGTTTAAACTATGTGTACGCCGTGTGCTAAAGTCCACATAACTAGGCACCGCTTTTTCTGTTGAAAAAGATATTTGCAATGAAGAGGTCATTAGTTTTGCAAAATTCCATGCTGCATCCTTCAGCTTCACCTCTGTCACCAAGGCTATATTTTCTAACTATTGAATATTTCTCTTTGTTTCCAGCTTTAGGATTCCAATTGCCAATGGTTCTAAGCGCATTTTGAATGCATGTCTGATCAATTTCAGGATGAAGAAGTTGGTAGAATTCTTCCATTTCCTCAATACTAACTTTAATGGTGGGTAACTAATTTGAATAATAGTTATAATATTTAAATTTATTTGTAGGTGTATAGATATTATTCTATCCCTTGATAGCATTGTACTTCGAGATGCATCTTGAAATGTCCTTTATGGTGATGAATACAAGGCCATTTATTCCTCTTGGACTTGTCATTTACAGGGTTTAGAATGACCAATACTACTCCATTGGACCTCATTTACTGTTGTCATTTAGGTACCCTCAAGTCAGTTCTGACTCAGCAACCCTATGTACCATGGAACAAAACACTGCCCGAATCTGCATCATCCTGACAATTGTTCTGATGTTTTAGCCCATTTTTAAAGCCGTTGTATAAATCCATCTCATCGAGGGCTGCCTTCTTTCTCACTGCCCCTCTATTTCTTAAGCATGATTTCATTCTACAAGGACTGAACTCACCTGATAACATGTCCAAATTATGTGAGACAAAATATCACCATCCTTGCCTGTAAAAAGCATTCTGTCTGTACTTCTTCTAGGACAGATTTGTTAGTTCTTTTGACAAACCAATGGTACTTTCAAAATATTTCAACTAATTAATGCCTAAAATATGAATCCTTATGAATTCCATTTCATTCCTGATTCATATATACTGTGTTCCAATTATTATTGGATATCTGCAGCTGTTTCTTCTCATTTTGAGTGGTGTAAAATAAATCTAGTATTATTTAATCTTTATCATAGCCCTGAAATATATAAAATAAAATTATGTACAATTATGAGAGGAATCATGAGGCACATTTTATAAATTTACCAAGGTCACTCTGCAGCAATGTAACTATAATTCATATAGGGCTTTATCTCTCTTAGTTTTTAATACATTAGGCAAGAATATGAAATGTTAAGTTTCTCTATATCAAAATTTTTATAAAACAATATTGACAGTCTTTTGCAGGTATACATTTTAATATTGAAGGATGCTTTTGTCCAGAGTACAAAGTTGGCACTCAATTAAATTAAACTGAAACCAATTGTTGCTATAGATCATATTTAGGAAAATTTCTTCTCCATATCCCTCGTGTATATATTGGAAGCAAGAAGTGCTGGTGTCCAATATTTGTTAAATATCTATTGTCCTTTGATTCAACCTTGAACAATTAAAAGTGAGGGAAGATAAGCTTCGAATCTTGCTCTGGAGATATATTAAAATTCTATTTGGCTTACAGGTGCCATATTTAGAAACTATAAATAAAATATTTCCAGTTATATTTGAATTTTCATTTATCTGAAATTCAACTTTTATTTAGCAGTTTGTACTTTATCTGACAACTGGCATGGAAATGCATCTTTCTTGAAAATATTTTATGTCTTTCTGTGTTCCCTTTGAGTTCTATATTCCTTTTGGGGTAGTTAGGTTTGTGTCACCTTGACCAGAATCATTAATATCACCCCCTTAAAATGGCCTGATGATGCTTCAATATGGGTGTGACCTATTTAATACCAATAGATAGGCATTGTAGAGAACTAGCTCCTCCTTTCTCCCTCAATCTCTCTCTTTCCTGCTGGCCTGGATCCTGCATCTTGTCCCATGTGGTGTTTTCTAGTGGCCCACAATAATGTCTACCAATCCTAGGAGTTATCTAGAGCCTAACATCTGATCTGAAGATCTGTCTTTGCCCCACGGCCTCTAATCTTCTAGATTCTTGGTTTTTTGTCTTCCCAGTTCCAGAAAAAGCTTCCAGAGTAATATTTGACAATCAAACTGAATGTAATCACGTCTACAATTGTGTGACCCATTTTTCTTGATATAAATTTCTCTTTATATACATATTTAAGTGTTGATGATTTAGCTCCTCTAGAACACCTAACCTAACACATTTTTAATGGTGATTTTTTATTTTAAAAGTTTCGTGCCTTTATGTGAATGATTTCTCTTAAACTGAAGTTACAAGTTTCAGTAAGTTGAATTCGTTATGAATCAGCATCCAGCCCTCTGACTTAAAGCTGTCTTCTATGCTTTGAGATTTTCTGTGTAAGGCATTTACTATTTTGACAATTATCCACAATACCAAAAACTAAAGCAGAAGTAAGGAAGGCAAGACAGGAAATAAAAAGGAACATGGGCAAAAAAATATGTCCAAAACTTATTAGAACACAAGGCCAGCTGGAGAAAACTAGATCAGAAACTTTGACAGGAAGATAAAAATCTAGTGGTTGAGAAGCCTGGGAGCTTTGGAAATGGCAAGATGTGCACAAGATTATGAACTGGTCATGTATAATAGCAAATTGGGTAACTTAAGGCAAAGATTCAGATAATCAGAAGCAGAACATAAGAGCACAAGAGTTTCAGGAGCTACTTTGTCTGGAGACAGTACTTCTTAGTTTTAAAGGAACAGCATCTTCTAGAATGACATGGCATTTTACTAAAATTGGATCAACTGTTGAAAAATATTCTCTTCATTCCTACCCATAAAATTTGTTGAGTAACATTGGTTCTTGCTAATAAATAGCCTTGGTAATGAAGAAAGAAGGCTAAAGAAGAATTGATGCTGTTAAATTATGATATTGGCAAAAGATATTAAGTATGCTGTAGACTGCGAGAAGAATGCGGTAATTTATGTTCAAAGAAGTACAGCAAGAATTCTACTTACAAGTGAGGATGGTGAGACTTAACCTCATATGCTTTAGATATGTCCTCAAGAGAGCCAGCCTCCGAGGAGAACATCATGTTTAGTAAAGTTAATGATCAGCTGAAAACAGCAGGGGAAACCCAGTAAGATGAATTGACATCGTGACTGCAACAATGGCCTGGAAAATAGAAACAATTGGTAGGACAGCATAGGACCAAACAACGTTTTGTACATGGAGTCCTGGTAGTAATGAGATGGGCGCCATATTGACCTCCTCTGGCTTCTCCATCAGCATAACACAAAATCCAGACATGCCTGTGCTCCTTCCTTCTTTACCTATTTCTCTTGGGTCCTTGGCTTCTCAGACACGTGATTCCTGGGCGTGTTCTTTCATGGGTCTTTCAACCACTGAATGCAGAGCTGAAGGTCCTCACTCATCTATGCCAATAGACTTAAAAGACAATTACCTGGATAACAGATTATGAGGGAGCTGTATTCGTGCCTGTCCCCAATTAAAGTGATGCAACAGAATGTAGATAGTACCAAACAATATCATTAATATCACATGAATAATGCTCAAGTTTTACTTTCTTTTTGAAAGCCCACCTCCCCACTATCCCTCATGGAGGAGTAATAAGAAAAACTGGCAGATATATTTTATTTAATAATTCATACTGATTTACCACTATAGTCTACACCTTCCTCTGTGATTTCTTTAATCTTGGAAGTCATAATACTCTATGAACATAGTAATAATAAATCTGTGAATAACTGTTTGTCACTAGCTGTGTGTAAGATATGCCACATAAAAAAACTGCTAAGACACAGACTTCAGAACTGTTTTCTTTATGTAACAGAAATGTAAAAAAAATAGAACTGTAATCTAATTCCTGAGATGTGCACTGCATTATTTACACTTATTTAATATACACATATTTTGAAGACTGCAGTGCCTCCTTGCACGCTTCCTTAGCCATTGACTTCTGCATGGAAGTAGGTTTTATGCTCTCATTTCTGTGATCTTCCTAATTGTTAAGGAAAAAATGGCAAATTGGAGATGTTTTGCTTTCACACTGTCCCTAGTCAGCAGGAGACCAATTTGTGCTAAAAGCAGAACTCTTCTTTCCTTGTTCTTTTTTCTGTTTCTGAGCCTTGTACTTGTGGATTTGAGCTGATTTCTCAACTGGCTCATTGTGACTTCTTGTCATCTTTCTTCCACTATGATAAGAAATTTATCTTCTGATTTTATCCTGTTTGTTTTTATTGCTTTTGTATAAAGAGCTATAAAATATGAATATATTGGAATGCTTCTTTAGTAACTACATTGTTTTATTAAGATGTAGGTATTCACTTAACTGAAATTGTTAGGCACAGACTATTGTTTTTTGTTCAATTATAGAATTTTATATTTAAATGAGGCTGACACATTTTGCATTTTATGTATTTTAATTTTATCCTGTTTGGTACAAATATGACCTTATCATTGTTTTGTTTTTAAAATATGTATGACTAAAGAATTGTATAAAAGTGTCAAGCTGACAAGGGGTGGTCTGAGGTAGTTACATAATTTCATGCCCACCTGATAAATAGAATGAAGGGGTGGAGTCCAACCTGTCAACCAGGTGACAGCCTCTCCTTCTCCCTGAAGGCAGGACATTCTTTCTATCTCTCTATGCTTCACATTCCTGTCTGCAAGCCACATGGAACTATGCTGATGACAGCCAGAGCTCTGAAGATGCTTCTATCACCACTGGATCCACAAGACTTCCCACCCACTGGCCTGTGATCTTCCTGCATTCGGCATCATTGCATGTGTTGCATGAGTCTGAAGAGGAATTTATAGACTAGTATCGGACATACAGGCCAATATTGAAATTATGGGCTTGATCTGGACTGCGTTGGGGTGTTTTACTGACGCATAATTACTTCTTAATTTAAAGTTCTCTCTTACACATATATGAATGTCAAAGAATTTGTGTTTCTAGTCAACCTGGACTAACAGTTTTCCTCTGATTATTTAGTATAAAAAAGCAGAACTTGTACATGGATCAAGAAGCAGTGGTGTGGAGCAGCTTGTGTGAGCCAAAGATGATAACATAATCCAAATATGATGAAGGGAAAAGTGTCAGAGCTTAAATAGTGAACACGCAATAAGTAGAAAGCTATAGGAGATAACGCAAGCCCAAAATTCATCTGTATTTAGTTTGATTGAGCCTCTGACAGATCCTCTGTTGTCACGGGCGAGGGACTCCAACAGCTTTGTTATCAGACAGAGATGATTGTAAACTTGACTTTGGTAGATGCTATAATATAATTCTCGGTCAGTTTACTTCCCTTTGTCCCAACCTGAATATTTTCTAGCCTTAAAATTTCTCATGCATTCCACCATAGAGATGTCTTAGCTGGCTTTTTAAATGTTGCTGGTGGTCTTTTCTTTCCTATGCTTTATTTTTATCTTTATATTTTTTCTTCTTTCTGTTTCATTTTGTTTTTGTATTTTATTGTTTATTTTAGCTTCCCCAGTTTATAAAGCACAGGAGGAGGGGATGCATAGAGAAAATAACTTATGCAGTGGTTTATCAGAGATGCGGGAGTGAAGGAAATTGGAAAGCAAACAATGAATATGGGAGGGAAGAAGGAGCACTGGTTGTGATGATGTATGTAAAAATATTTTTAAATGACTTAAATATGAAATTATATGGCATGTGATTTAGATATCAAGAAAACTACTAAACAGAAAGAAACCAACTTTGACTAATGGTTACCAGGACTGAAGGATGAAGAATTTTTATTAGGGGGCATTGAATTTATGTAAACATGGTGGAATAATTTGGGAAAGGATTTCAATTATTATTGCACAACACAAAGTATAATCAATAGCACTGAGTTATATATATAGAAATTTCTGAATTAGAGAATGTTTTACTGTTAATATATTTTCCAGAATTAAAAAATAATAATTACACTAATAACAATGAATACAAGGAAAAAGAAAATGTTCTAAAATTGATTGTGGTAACGATTGCAAAACTTTTCTTGATAGGATTGAATTATTAGATTGTATGATACATGGATAAAGTTCTAATAAGACGGTTTATTTAAAAATCAAATCTGACATTCCAAAGAAGGAGTTGGGTGAATGGATCAAGGGAATACTGCACAGTTTAAAATCAGGAAAGGTGTGCAACAAGGTTGTATCCTTTCACCATATTTATTCTGTATGATTAGCAAATCATTTATTCTGTATGATGAACAAATCATCAGAGAAGCTGGATTCTATGAAAAGGAATGTAGCCTCAGTATTGAAGGAAGGCTTAATAATAACCTGGAAGAAACAGATAACACAAACTTTTGCGCTCGAAGCAAGGAGGACATGGAGCAATTGCTGATGGAAGATTGCAGTCTTCAGTATGGATTAAAACTCAATGTAAAGAAGGCCAAAATCCTCACAACTTGATGAATAAGTAACATAATAATAAATGGAGAAAATATTGAAGTTGTCATGGATTTTGTCTTGCGTGACTCCACAATCAATGCTTATGGACACAGCAGTCAAGACATCAAAATATGTATTGCATTAGATATATCTGCTGCACAAGATCTCTTTAGACTATAGAAAGCAGAGACATCACTTTGAGGACTAAGGTGGATCTGTCATAAGCCATAGTGTTTTCAGTGGCTTCATATGCATGTGAAAGGTGGACAATGAATAACGAAGAGTGAAGAAGAATCCATGTGTTTGAATGGTGATGCTGGTGAAGAACATTGAAAGTGTCATGGACTGCTAAAAGGACAAATAAATCTGTCTTAGGAGAAATACAGCTGGAGGGCTCCTTAGAGGCAAAGACGGCAAGATATTGTTTAACATGCTCTGCACCTGTTGTCAAGAGAGATCAGTCCCGGCAGGACATTCTCTTCATACAACTGCTTCTTGATCCGTGTACAAATTCTGTAGGAGCACAAGGAAATGTTCTTGAATTCCTATTCTCAAAGTTCTGTTATGATCCATGTAGTCCAATATTTGGCCATAATCAATAAAACACAAATAAAAAACTTTCTGGAATTACTTCCTTTCAGTCAAGATCCATCTGACATGAGCAATGATATTCCTTTTTCCAAATCCTCTTCGAAATCCTTCCCGAGCCTCTGACAGTCCCTGTCGATACGCTGTTGGAACTACTGTTGGATGATCTTCAGCAAAATTTTGCTTGCATGTGGTATCAATGACAGTGTTCCTTAATTTGAGCATTCTGTTGGGTCAACCCTTTTTATGGGTATAAATATGGATCTCTTCCAGTCAGTTGGCCAAGTAAATGTCTTTCAAATTTCCTGGCACAGACAAGTAAGCATTTCAGGGATTTCTCAGGTGGCTGAAACATTTCAATTGATAGCCCATCAATTCCTGAAGCCTCGTGTTGGACTAATGCATGCAATGCAGTGTGAACGTCCTCCTTCAGCTCCATTGGTTCTTGCTCAGATGGTTCCTCCTGAGAGGGTTCCATACTGACTAGCTCTTTTTGATACAGTGACTCTGTTTTTCTTCCAGCTTCTTTTGATGCTTCCGATATCATTTAATAATTTTTCTATAGAATTTTTCCATATTGCAATGCAAGGCTTGAATTTTCTTTTCTTGGGTTCTTTCAGTTTAAGATACACTGAGCATGGTCTTCCTTTAAAGCTTTCTAAATCTAGGTCTTTGCACATTTCATTATAATATTTGACACTGTCTCCTTGAGCTGCCCTTTGAAATTTTCTGTTCAACTCTTGACTTCATCATTTTTTCTTTTATCTACTCTACTATTAAGAGCAAGTTTCAGAGTCTCTTCCAACATTGTCTTTGATCGTTCCACTCTTTCCTGTCTTTTTAATACCCTTTTGCTTTCTTCATGAATGATGTTCTTGATATGATACCACAGCTCATTAGTTCTTCTGTCGTTAGTGTACTATGCATCAGAGATGTTCTTGAAATTCAGGTGGGGTAGACTCCAGATTGAATTTTGACCCTCATAGTCTTATTTTAATTTTCTTATCTTATCAGCCTTGTCTGAACTTACATATCAGCAAGTTGGCCATGTAGCTATCTGCCAAATTTCCTGACACAGACAAGTAAGTGTGGCAGGTCAATGAGCATATTTGAAATCCCCTGGCCTGGTTTGAGCTGCTGACCGTGAGCTTCTCCAGCATCTCTTCCCACAGATATATTCATTTGATTTCGTGTGTTCCATCTGGGGACATCCACGTGTTTAGTCATCTTTTGTGTTGTTGAAAAGGACTTGCTATGAACACATCATTGGTCTCGAAAATTCGATCACGTGGTCTCCAGCTTCTTTTCTACACTTTCCAATCGCTGTTTCTTCCTTTTTGCTTCC